>NC_056726.1:906283751-906328751 GCF_019279795.1 Protopterus annectens
TTTGTCAGTTAGGCTTCTATTAGTCATTTGAAACTAAACAAAGTTAACTTCAAGACTGTTCAAATGTTTTCAGTAGTTTTTCAGCACATTAATTTGTTAGTTAATGGAATACTCATCGAAACTTGTTTAGCTTGTTTTTGGAGACATTCTAGCTGACGTACCATGTTAATATAGCATAACCTTTCTGTGAGCATGTAAGAATGCTCAGAATGTCAGATTTTAGGTAGTGCTTGCCTTTTATGCCTTTTGTTCTCCATAGATAAACATTTTTTCTCAGTCATTTCATATTTTAAGTGATGCAGGTATTTTGCTATTTTGACAAGACATGGCAACCATTTCTTAGTAAGGCTCCCAGTAAAAAGGTTTTCATTTTTATCAAAGCCATCTTCTGAGAAGACATTTGTAATTCCCCAGTTTATGATTCCTTATAACTTTGAATGATGGCACTTTCAAATTTTAGCATAAAAGTGGCAGCATATATTTTGCAGTTAAAACCGGTAATTTAACTGTACACGTGTCTACGTTATGTAAAATACTGATATCAATTTGACAAGTAGAAAAAGCAGCACTGTTTCTAAAAGTGCATTCCTTATATCTGTTAAGTTTGTGTGTGTGTGTGTGTGTGTGTGTGTGTGTGTGTGTGTGTGTGTGTGTGTGTGTGTGTGTGTGTGTGTGTGTTGGCACCTTTTTACAATCCTCATCATAGTAGCTGCTTGTGAATAACCTCCTAAAAAAATTGTTAGAAGTCAGGAGTACGTAAACGTATTTCTTTCCTTTTTTACGCAGTGCAGACAGTGCAGTCTGTCAGTCAGATTCTTAACATAATCCCAGTGCAAAAGTCTTGCTTAAAGAATCTCTTTCTCAAGGCTATATTGCCCCACAATTGAGCTGTCAGTAGTAAGTGGACTTGGTTGTTACTACATATGCCCTCTCATCAGTAAGGTGCCATGATTAAAACCCAAGCTATCCTAAAGTGTCAGTGACAGCAGCAAGTTTTTTTTGACTTTTGTTAACTAGATAAACTAAAAAATTAAACGACTTAATCCGAATCACACACAAGGCATGTGGAAACTGAGGGATTCTCAGTTATTGAATGTACTTTCCAGAGGCTTAGCCTTTGGGCAAAACTGCAGTTCTCCACTCCACTGTAGTAAGTTTGGGTTGAAATGAATAAAGTGACAAGTTGATTGTATGGTTATGATGTGCTTTATACACTTGAGGTTATCACAGCCATATTACAGTGAGAGAGTCTTCCACTGAACTAACAAGACTGAGAGCTGCTGCGTCAGTCTTTTTGGTGGGGAGAATGAACCTCCTCCATGCAGATCTGATGCTATGCTAAGTACTGGTAGTTGGCATGGTGTTTAAAAGCTATGTACTGTTAACAAGCTTCTTCCTGTGCTGCATGGTTTGTTTCCTTCTGCCTTCATTTGCCTACTGCATGAACTTGAGCAAGTCACTTAATCAGGCAGTGCTTTGGGGCACTTGGGAAATTGGACTAGGCTTCTCAATGGTCTCCTGGAGTTCATCCCTAGTAACTACCTATTAACATTACTTTTGAGTGCCACATGTGCAGCATACTCATATGAAGTGCTGTTATAGTACCGGCATGTTCATGGGTATGAGCTTGGTGGTTATGATCGGTCAAGATCTCTCACTTTCTGAGGATTTTAATCACCTCTCGAACACTGTATTCTTGTCTATGAACAGTTAACGGTATTGGTAGCTTTCTACTGTTACCCACAGTGTAGTGCATGCTGTTGTTTATTACTTTTTTATGGAGCCCAATTTTGTAAATCATTTATTTGCCAGGAGTGTAGATTAGTCCACTGTAAGGAACATTAGGTAATGTACTTTTGGGACAGACTTTCCAGATAGGATAGAATACCAGAAATATTGCCCCATAGTCTCTGTCAAGAAATCTGCGGTGATGGTGCTGCGGTAGTGTTGTCGCCTCACAGTTAGACGTTGCCTGTTCGATTCTCAGTTAGAGCGTCTTCTGTGTAGCGACATGCGTGAATGGGCGTTCCTTCGTTGAAGGTTGTGCGTTAGGCGCGGCAAGCCAGTACGTAAAAATCTACTGCCAATCATTAGCGGACCGGAGTTCCGCTGTGGCGACCCCTAACCGGGAAAAGCCGAAAGACACAAACAGTCTCTGTCAAGAACTCTAAGACAATATATTTTAAATTTTAGATTATTTGCAGAACGATCATTTGATAGTGAATTTCCGTAGTTTAATAAGTAATAAGTTGCCATTAAGCATGATGATTACACTCTGTACATTGACGAAAGGTTGTAAAGAAATGTATACTTTGGACTTTACAGGTTCATAGGTAGGTACTAGGCTATCTGCCCAAGGGCAATTATAACCCTAGCCAGAGTGTGTCAGCTTTCGACGCCCCATTGATTAATTAACTGAGCCTCTGTCAAGAAGAGCCAGTGAAGTGATCCCAGGGGTGTATTTTCTGATGTTCTTCGTGTTTCACTGTTGCAGTCATTGCATTTGGGTTATCTGCTTGCAGTAGCCCTCAGTCGGCCTGATTAACAAAGTCTTGGGTCCCGCGTCAGATGCTGTCCCTTCTTCCATGACGTCAGGTCGTCAGGGGTATAAAACATGCAGCTGACGCCATTACATCAGTCTTTCTTGCTGTGCAGTGCCCAAAGCAGAAGCAGTTCACAAGTGCCGGTCGGCCGACTCCTGAAATTTTCATTTTCAAGTTTCAGAACCGAAGTCTTCAAATAAAGCTAAGTACCCCGTGTGGGAAACTTTTTCTTGCTCCTTACCGATGTCAGTAAAAGTTAATAATTGCATTACTTGTAGAAAGCAAGTACCTCTCAAAGATTTTCATTCGTACTGTATTCCTTGCCTGGGCCCTGACCACGACGTACCTTGCTGTCGGTTTTGTGCTTTATTTAATCAGCGCACTATCCGTTGTCGGTATATTTTCGCCTCTAAATATTTCGGTTCTCGGTTTAATTATCCAGAAATGTCGTTGGTTAGCCATCCGACTACCGGGATTCCGAAAAAATGCAAAGATAAAGACAGAGACAGGCCGCCTAGGTCCATAGCTGCCGACAACGCGTCTCCTAAGCCAGTCGCCAGTTCGCTGGTACTCAGTGAGGCACTTTGCAGCCCCTGATACCCGCTCCTTCTGATTCGCAGGCCTCTACTGAGACCCATTCGGTGTCCGGTATGCCACGAGATGCTTCAACTGTGGAACCTGCAGATGTCTGTACCTTGGATGGGTCCGGAGCTGCTGGGCAGGCACCAGCTTCTGAGGGTGTATTCAGGCGTATGGACTTGCATATTAAACCAACGCCTCCTTTCTTCATTTAGGCCTAAATCTCAAACTATGCCTGAGAAACTGACGCGCAGGCCGCATGCTCAGGCCTCTATACCTAAAAAAACAAATGATAAGAATGGCTGAAGATCTTATAAGTTTAATCAGGGGAAGCCAACCTCCCCCTTCTAAGAGACCTAGGACTGAAGTTGTTTATGAATCTTTTGACCAGGATTCTGATTCTTCTGATGATCTGGATTTGCCCTTATGTACTTATGAGGATTCTGATGCAGAGGACTCTATTCCCTCTGCTTCCCCTCCAGAGGATTTTTCTTTTGGTGAAACCTTACATACTCTTAAGGGAGCATTTCCACTGGGAAAGCCAGGATTTTTCTGATTCAAAAAAAGAGGCTTAGGGATTTCTTACTCCTGTCTCAGCATAGGCCTTTAGCTATACCTCCTGTACTTGACATTGTTGATGATGCCTTTTTGGAATCTAGTTTGGCCCCTGATTCTTTGCCTCCTGCTCCCAGAAAACCTGACAGATATTACAGGGTTCCTGATTCACACAAGTTTCTTTTTAAAAATCCTATTGTACTTGACATTGTTGATGATGCCTTTTCAGAATCTAGTTTGGCCCCTGATTCTTTGCCTCCTGCTCCCAGAAAACCTGACAGATATTACAGGGTTCCTGATTCACACAAGTTTCTTTTTAAAAATCCTATTGCTGATCCAGAGACTATTTCACAGGGACCCAAGGGCATTTAGGCTTCTGCTGCTAAAAATTCTACCCCTTCTGATAGAGACTCCAGGGCGCTGGATAGATGGGGTAAGAAGGTTTACACTTCTGCAACCTTGGGCTTTAAACTGCCAGTTTCATATGTTAAAGTATCAACAATATGTTATTGGGTTGCTTAAACAGAAAATGATTGTTAATTCCTGACTGTGCTGAAAATAAAGAATTACAGGATTTAATGCATTCTGCTGAAGAGGTTGGTAAACATACTTTGCAATGTGGATTTGATTCATTAGAGGCCTCTTGCAGGGCTGCTGTTACTGGGTCTGTGCTCAAAAGGCATGCTTGGCTTAAGGAGCAATCTTTGCCTGATCATGTTAAAGCTAAACTGTTGGATGCTCCCTTAAATCAGGACAGCCTGTTTGGCAACAAAGCTGAGGAAGTTCTTAAAAAGATGGAAGATAAAGCTAAATCTATGCAAATTGTTAAAGATTTCTTGCAAGTTCAGCCTCCTAGATTTAGTAGGCATTGGCCCTCTAAGAATTGGACCTTTCCAGCCCCTTCTAGGTCTTCTCAAGCCAAACCCAGTCACAGCAGAAACCACAGATTTCAGTCCAAGGGGACACACAAGACTAAACAGTGGGGGATTTCCGCACCCAAATCTGGGAGTAGTAAGACTCTCCCCTATGGAAAACTGTCTCAGTGACTTGTTTTTAAAAGTTCCAAGCACTTCCCAACTGAATGGTCCTTTAGGCGGAAAGATTGGTCTGCAGGCCAAAAACTGGGAACTCGTTACCCAGGACAAATGGGTTTTAAATATAGTGTCCCAAGGATACAGATTTCACTTCCACACATTACCAACACCAAGCGGGTTGACAGATCTACCCCCAAATCAGTGGGCAGAGGCCTAAAATCAAGTTCTCTCTCTTAAGCATGGGAGCTATTCAGTTGGTACCAGAAGAGGAAAAGGGACGAGGTTTCTATTCAAGGCTTTTCCTGGTACTCAGAAAAGGCAATACATGGCGTCCTATCCTGGACCTTTCTACTCTAAACACCTTTCTGTTGATTCCAAAATTCAAAATGCTGACTCTTCACCAGCTGCTTCCTATGCTAGGCAAAGATGCATGGTTGGCAACACTAGACATAAAAGAAGCATAGCTGCACATCCCTATCAGGGAATCTTGCAGAAGATACCTACGCTTCAAAGCAGGCTACATGCACAGTTCTCTGCACTGCCCTTTGGCTTATCTACTGCGCCCAGGGTATTCACAAAGTGCCTAGCTTCAATCATTGCATTTTGCAGGCAAAGAAATATTCAAATATACCCATACCTGGACGATTGTCTAATTCAGGCAGAAAGCCAGGACATACTTTTGAATCATCTGGCTTTTGTTCAAAGGGTGCTGACTTATCTGGGGTACACCATAAACAAAAAGAAATCACACCTGGTACCCTGTCAACAAATTATATTCCTGGGAGCAAGCTTGACTACAACTTCCCAGATGGCTTTCCTCACGCCAGAGAAACGGATTCATTTGACAACCTACTTCAAACAAGTGGCCACAAAAACCCAGCTATCTGCAAGGCAAATACTGCAAGCCTTGGGGTTCATGGCCTTCTGCATTTTTCTAATTCCATATACAAGGCTTTTTGGTATCTCAAAAGCTTATGGTGTCAACATTCACAGGATCTAGAAGCAATGATTCCTATCATACCTTGCCTACGCCTAGAGTTCCTTTGGTGGGCAGAGGCCTGCCACCAAAACAGGGGACTACCATTCACACTACCCCTGACCTCCAAACCTTAACAGAAGCATCAGACTATGCATGGGGGGGGCTCACCTGCAGGGAAGTGCATTCAGGGCAAATGGAACCCAAGTCAAATGCACCTGCACAGAAATAAAAAGGAAACGTTAGCTGTACAGAATGCTCTGACAGCCTTCAAGGACCACATTCTTCCAGGGCAACTAATGGTAAAGATGGACAACACCACTGTTATGTGGTACATAAACAAGCAGGGGGGGTACACATTCTTACCCCCTCTGCAGACTAGCCATGGCATTGTGGAACACAGCCTTTAGCTACCAAGTGAATCTACAAGCTCAATTCCTGCCAGGAAAACTAAATACACTGGCAGACGGACTAAGCAGAAACCTCATGGACCCGCACGAGTGAAAACTGGAGCCAAGAATTTTCAACATGTTGACAAGCAAGTGGGGGAGCCCAGCTATAGACCTGTTTGCCTCACCCCACAACCATCAATTGGACAACGCTAGCTTGGAAAGTGGATGCTCTATCCTTCAGCTGGAAAAACTTATCAGTTTATGCCTTTCCTCCTCTGCCTCTGCTCTCCCAAGGTACTAGTAAAGATCAAACAGGACAAGCCAAGGACTATTTTAATTGTACCAGACTGGCCACATCAACACTGGTACCACCTCTTGCGCAGTGTGTCACGCTTGGCCCCATGGCACCTGCCTCAGACTCTTTCCCTGTTGTCTCAGCAGGAGAACCAGATTCTGCACCCTCAGCTGCAAACCCTGAACCTAGCAGCCTGGCTAATTGCCTAATCTCTCTTTTACCATCCCTCAGTAAATCAGTTATGGATTCATTTTAGAGGCAAAGAGGCCTAGTACTAGAAAATCTTATGCTGCAAAATGGAAAATATTTTGTGCCTGGAATCAATCTCAAGGGATGTGCGCAGCAGTGCCCAATTTACCTCAGATTCTACAATACTTGACTGAGAGGCTTCATAAGGGCTTGTCCTTTTCTTCCATCAAAATTCATGCCTCTGCCATTTCAGCTCATTACAGCACAGAACCTCCCCTCTTCTCTCATCCACTGCTCAAGCAGTTCCTCAGAGGGGACAAAAATTTAAGGCCACTCAGAAGAGCTCCAACTCCAGCCTGGGACCTTAACTTTTTCTTGGAGAAACTCACCCTTCTTCCTTTCGAGCCAGCTGCTATTGCATATTTAAAATTCATTTCCTGGAAAACAGCTTTCCTTTTAGCAATCACTTTTGCAAGAAGGGTATCTGAATTACAGGCCCTTATGGCAGTGGAGCCTTTCATCATCTTTCATGCGGACATGGTGTCCCTCAGAACCAATCCATCCTTCATGCCCAAGGTGGTATCCATTGTGGCTCTTAATCAATCCATTCATTTCCCTACCTTCTTTCCTAACCCACAGAACAAAGGGGAATGGATACTGCACTCCTTAGATGTGCACAGACAACTTAGATTTTACTTGGACAGGACTAAACCTCAAAGGAAATCTGAACAACTGCTGGTGGCATTTGCTGCAGGGACAGAGGGGAAAACTATTTCAAAGCAAACCATTTCAAAATGGATAGGCCACTGCATTCATTTCTGCTATAAGCACCATGGAAAACCTATCCCACAGGGCATCAGACCCCGTTCAACCAGGGCTTCATCTACCTCCACAGCCTTTCTCAGGGGCGTTCCTACCAGGGACTTCCTAGAAGCTGCTACCTGGAGTTCTGTACATACTTTCACCAAGCATTATCATTTGCCAGTTTCCTCTTAATCCAGAGCTGGCTTTGCCACTGCAGTCTTGCAGGGTCTTATAGCTGGTCCTAATTCTGTTTAAATTCCTCCTCGCAACCTTAGCTTTGGGAATCTACCCAAATGTAATGACTGCAACAGTGAAACACGAAGAACATAGTACAGTTGTGTACACTTACCATAAATGTAGATGTTCGAGTATATTCACTGTTGCTGTCCTGGTTACCCTTCCTCCAGCCCCCTTTCTTCTTTTGGCTATACCTCTACTCTCCCTTACTATGCTCAAAAAGCTTTTTGGTGTATTTGCTTTTTTGTTGGAGGTATATCCTTGTAATTATAGATTTAATTGCTTCCCATTAGGGGGGCACCTAACATCTGGGTTAAGAAAAACTGATGTAATGGCGTCAGCTGCATGTGTTATACCCCTGACGACCTGACGTCATAGAAGAAGGGACAGCATCCGACGCAGGACCCAAGACTTTGTTAATCAGGCCAACTGAGGGCTACTGCAAGCCGATAACCCAAATATAATGACTGCAACAGTGAATACACTCAAACATCTACATTTATGGTAAGTGTACACAACTGTACTTTACCCATCCACTCGTCAATGTTTCTCTTGAAGAGTGTTAGTGAGGAGCTCTGCCTAATGTATTTAGGAATTTTGTTCCAAAGCATGGGGAGTCTCTGTGACAAGAATATATCCCTCCAGCATGTTCTATTTAGTATTGTGGCGAGGTTTAGCTCACTAGAGTGAGTGGCTCGCAGTGACTTGGATTTCTTTAGGTGGAGCATGTCCAATTCTGACTTGGACATGGCTTTGTAAGTCAGGCAGCTGTCACCTCTGAGTAAGCGATATGCCACTGAGTACAGCCGGAATTTTTCCAGTTGGGCTGCATAGGACATATGTTTGAGGCCAGTAATCCTCTTGATGAGGTACTTTTGTGGTCTTTCCAGCTGTTAGAAGTGTCTTGTGAGGTGCATCCCAAATGGGGCATTGTACTCTATGATGGGTCTGATGAGTGACGAGTAGAGGGGCACTATAACCTCTTTATTTGTAGATGGAAACCCTTTAGTAATTAGATGGGTTACATAGAAGGATTTCCTAACTACTTTGGCAATGTGATTGTCAAAGGAGAGATTACTATCTACCTGGGTCCCCAGATCTCTTATTACCTCTTCTGTATTAAGAGGGCTGCCACCTATGTGGTAATTCATCGGTGTTTTGTTTTTCCCAAACGGGATGACTATGCATTTTTTGGCATTTAGCTTGAGACCATGACTTTGACACCAGGTGTCCATCTCAGTAAGGCCCTTTTGGAGAATGTCTGTGTCAGCCAGAGAGTCAATTATGGCTCCCAGTTTGCAGTCATTGGCGAACTTGGTTAGCCATAGACCTTCTGTGTTTGCCTGTACTTCTGAGAAGTATATGCTGAACAGTAGGGGTTCCAGGACCGAGCCTTGTGGGACACTACTTGTGACTGGTTTAGAGTTGGACCTGGAGCCCGCTATTCTTACCGTGTGAGTTCTGTCTGTAAGCCATTTGACAACCCATCTCGTGACGTAGGGGTTTATGTTCAGGCTGGTGAGTTTTTCTATAATTCCCGAGGTGGGAATGGTGTCAGAAGCCTTAGCGAGGTCAAGGTATGCTGTGTGAACCACTTTCCCCTCTTCTATGGCCTTGGTGACTGTCTCGAACAAGTCAACCAGGTTTAGTAGGCATGATCTGCCCTTAACAACGCCAAACTGGGTCGGGTCAAGTGTTTGGAGGTTCCCAATGTCTTTGTTAATGAGTTCCATGATGATGCGCTCCATAGCCTTGCAGACCAGGCTAGTCAGGCTTATGGGGCGATAGTTACCTGGATCAGTTGTGGCCCCTCCTTTGTGGAGCGGAATAACCATTGTTGTGTGCCGTTCTATGGGCATGTAGCCTGTGAAGAGGCTGAGGTTGAACAGTGTGTTTAGGTGGGGGGTTAGTTTGTTCTGTAGTTCGTACAAGACGCAGCCTGGGACACCATCTGGCCCCACTGACGCTGTGCTTTTGGCTTTTGAAAGGGCTGTTTTCACCTGTGCATCTGTGATTTTCAGGACACTACACTTTTCCGGTATTGTTATGGGCCCTTTTGGGGGTGAGAGGGGGGTGAAGTTTGCACTGAATCTATCTGTCAGGATGTTGGCAATATCAGTAGGTTCAGTATATTTTATGCTATTTTGCACAAGCTCAGAGCATATCTGCGAGTTGCCACTTAGATTCTTGACATAGCTAAAGAAGGCTTTGTGGTTTTCTTTCGAATCCTTGGCTATTTTTCTTTTGAAGTAAGCCTTGGATGATTTCATGAGGGATCTTAGTTTCTTACTGATACTGATCAGGGATGTCTTTCCTTCTTGGGATTTGCTTTTTTTCTGAACTAGTTTCCTCTTTCTATTGTATAGCCTGTTTATGGCAGGGGTCCACCAGACTGGTTTCCTTCTCTTAGGGGAGTGAGTCTTGGTTTTGCTAGGGATTGCACGACCCATGCATCCTTGTAGGTGCTCATAGAGTGCATTTGTAAAGGATGTTCTTCATCTCACATTGCTGCAGTCCTTACACTTGGGTAGTCCGCTGTCCTCGGTCGGCCCGAATATCAAAGTATAAGGCTGATGTCGGTCAAGGCGCATTTGACTGACATCAGGACGTCAGGGTACAAATGCGCATGACCGACGTCATATCCTCAGTCTTTTTTGCCGCATGGTCCGATGCAGAAGCAGCATTGCAAGTGCCGGTTGGCGTTCTGAGATTTTTCGATTTCGAAGTTTCAGACCGAGTTCAAAGTTGGCTAAGTACCCGTTGGGAATATTTTAGTGTTGTCTTGCCTCAGTGATTTACCGGATGTCAGAAAAAGTCAATAATTGCATTTCTTGTGGGAAACAGATACCGCATAGAGATTATCATACTTTGTGTATTCCTTGCTTAGGGCCTGAGCACGACGTTGTTGGCTGTCGCTCTTGTGCTAGATTTAATAAACGCACTATAAAGAGAAGGTTGGATTGTGCAAGGTTAGTCTTTGGGAAGCGGTGTAATTATAAAATGCCGCCGGATGCTCCGACGCCCGCTTCTTCGAAGAAGCGCAAGGACAAGGCAGTTAAGCCTAGGCTAGAAGAACCGTCTGTACCGGACGCTGGTTCTTTAGAGGTGTCGGTGGAGCCGGTGGCTCCACCGGAGGTTTCTTTGTGTTCCCAGGGTGAGACCTTATTATTGCAAGATGTGGCCTCTCAGGAGGCAAGTCAGGCTGAGGGGGCTTCTCAGGTTACTATACTCCCCTCTCTTCCTAGGGTGGCTAGGCCCTCTCCTTCTGTTTCAAAGACTTCTCCCAGGGGCAGGCCAGGTTTGGCTTCAGTTGGTGTTACCCCTAGCTCTTCAGGTACTGTGCCCAAGAAGCATATGCTTAAAATGGCAGAAGATTTAATTACTCTAATTAGGGGTTCTATGGCCCCTCCTGATAAGAGACCTAGGATGGAGCCTGAGCTGGGGGGTTTTGAGCAGGCTTCAGATGTTTCAGAGTCTTCGGCTGAAGACTTGCAGGAGTATTCTCCTTATTCTGATTCTGATGTGGATGATTCTACTCCTTCTGCTTCTCCTCCTGAGGATTTTTCTTTTTCAGAAACTCTTCATTCCATGAGGGAGCATTTTAAGTGGGAAGGTCAGGACTTCTCTGATTCCAGGAAAAGGCTTAGGGAATTTTTGTTTTTACCCCAGCATAGGCCTTTGGCTATACCTCCTGTTTTGGATGTAGTAGAAGATGTTTTACAGAGGCTTCTCGTAATCCTGATGCTTTGCCTCCTCATCCTGTTAAGCCGGATCGGTATTACAGGGTGCCTGAAGCTCATAAGTATCTTTTAAGAGTCCTAGGGCTGACCCAGAAACTGTTAGTCAGGGGCCTAAAGGTGTTAAGGCTTCTGTTGTTAAGAATCCGGTTCCTGCAGACAAAGAGGCTAGGGCCTTGGATAGATGGGGAAAGAAAGTTTATACTTCTTCCACTCTGGCTATGAGGGCTTTGAATTGCCAGTTTCACATGTTGAAATACCAGAACTATCTCCTTTCACAATTAAAGTCTAAGGTTGATGCTCTGGCAGTAGGTATTGATTGTAAAGAGTTGCAAGATTTAGTGCATGTTTCTGAACAGGTGGGTAAGCATTCTTTGCAATGTGGTTTTGATGCTGTACAGGCCTCGTCTAGGGTGGCTGCCACTGGGTCAGTTCTTCGCAGGCATGCCTGGCTACGGGATCAGAATTTGTCTGATCATGTTAAAACTAGGATTTTAGATGCTCCTTTACAATCTGACTTGTTGTTTGGTCCTCCTGTTGAGACAGTTTTAAAGAAAATGGAGGACAAGGCTAAGTCTATGCAGACTGTTAAAGATTTTTTGCAGGTCCAGCCTCCAAAGTTTAGTAGAAATTGGCCTGCTAAGGGGTGGACGTATCCTTCTTATGATTCCCAGTCTAGGGGTAGATCTAGACGTGGTAGGGGTAGAGCTCAGGGCTCTTTCAGGCCTAGAACAGGGAGTTCTCCTGCACAGTCTTCGGGTGAGGGCAGGGGTCAGTCCTTTCGTAAACAGACCCAATGACCTACCTTTTCAGCTGCCAGAGCCTTCTCGTCTGGCAGCACCTTTGGGAGGAAGGTTGGCACTTTTCAAAGAGAATTGGAGTTTAATTACCCAAGACAGATGGGTATTGGATATCATACACCACGGCTACAGGTTTTATTTCCATACCTTGCCTCCTTTCAAAGGCATGCCAGACGTTCCTCCTCAACAAAGAATAGAGGCGCACAAGCAAGTTTCTCTGTTGCTCCAAATAGGGCCATACAGCCGGTCCCTATGCCAGAAGTGGGTCTAGGTTTTTATTCTCGCCTGTTCCTAGTACCAAAGAAGGGGAACACGTGGAGACCAATTTTGGATTTATCTATCCTCAACACTTATCTGGACATTCCCAAGTTCAAAATGTTGACGTTGCAGCAGCTTTTACCTCTGTTGGGCAAAGATCATTGGATGGTAACTTTGGATCTCAAGGAGGCTTACCTTCATGTTCCTATCAGACTGAGTTGCAGGAAGTATCTGCGTTTTCGAGCTGGGACTTCTCACTATCAGTTCTCTGCATTGCCCTTTGGCTTATCTACTGCCCAGAGTATTCACGAAAGTTCTGGCTCCAGTGATAGCTTTCTTCAGGCTAAAAGGAATACAAATCTATCCTTATTTGGACGACTGCCTGATTCTGGCTCAAGGAAGGGAAGAGCTTCTTCATCATTTGGAATATGTGATAGCAGTGCTAAGATGCCTAGGGTATTCTGTGAACGAAATAAAGTCCAGTCTAGTACCCTCTCAGGACATGTGCTTTCTGGGTGTGAGACTGAATACAGCATCCCAGATGGCCTTTTTAACCCCGGACAAACAAAAGTCTATCCCTTTACTTCCATCAACTATCTCATCAGTCCGTGCTGACTGCAAGGACAGTCCTCCAAGCATTAGGGTTCATGGCATCTTGTATTCTGGTGCTTCCCAATGCCAAACTGCATATGAGGAAGCTACAATGGTATCTCAAAAATGTATGGACACAGCACTGCCAGGATCTGGACACTGTCATTCAAATAATACCTTGCATTCAAAAGGAATTTTTGTGGTGGGCTCAGGAATGTCACCTAAACAAGGGACTCTCTGTGACCCGGCCAGAGGCGAGTCAGATTTTAACGACAGATGCCTCAGACAAAGCTTGGCGAGCTCATCTAAATGGAAAGTGGATACAAAACAAGTGGCCTGTCAGACTACAACATCTGCATATCAACATGAAGGAGATGTTAGCAGTCCAGTTTGCATTAATAGCTTTCAAGGAATTACTTCTTCCAGGGCAGGTGTTGATTCTAACAGACAACACAACTGTCATGTGGTACATCAACAAGCAAGGGGAACGATTCTTATCCTCTATGCAGGCAAGCAATGATTTTGTGGGAGACTGCTCTCAGTTTACAGCTCAATCTTCAGGCAAGGTTTCTGCCAGGAGCACAGAACTCCTTAGCAGATGTGTTGAGCAGACGAATTATGGATCCCCACGAGTGGAAATTGGATCCTCATATATTTCAGAAATTGACAGTGTCATGGGGAACTCCAGACATAGATCTGTTCGCTTCTCCACTGAACCATCAGCTGCCAAAGTTTTGCACAAAAAGGTTTCATCCCACAGCTTGGAGAGTGGATGCTCTTTCTTTCAATTGGAGCAATCTTCATGTGTATGCCTTTCCTCCTCTGCCTCTCCTCCCAAAGGTACTTCTAAAGGTCAGACAGGACAAGCCAAGGATGATTTTAATAGCTCCAGATTGGCCTCGACAGCACTGGTACCCATTATTGAGAAGCCTGGTACGGAAGCCTCCATGGCCTTTGCCTTCGATTCCACACCTGTTGTCACAGGAGGACAGCCATTTGCTGAATGTCAACCTTCACTCTCTTCACCTAACAGCCTGGCATATTCTGTTTTGAACCATAGACGGTCTCAACTTCCGCAACAAGTTTTGAATGTGATTTTGGAAGCTAGAAGACCTAGTACAAGGAAAGTGTACGCAGATAAATGGAAGAGATTTTTATTTTGGAGTGCAGCAAAAGATTTTGATGTTTCTGAGCCTAATTTGAGTGTGGCTCTTCAATATCTTACTGAGTTATTGGACAAGGGTTTGTCTTTCTCTTCTATTAAGGTTCATGCTGCAGCAATTTCGGCTCACTATGATTGTGACCCACCATGGTTTTCTCATCCTTTGTTCAAGCAATTTCTTAGAGGGGCAAAGAATATAAGACCCCCACGAAGAGCTCCTACTCCTGCTTGGGATCTCAATTTTGTGTTGGAGAAACTCACTCTACAACCTTTTGAGCCTGCAGCTACTTCTGAGTTGAAATTTTTATCATGGAAGACTGCTTTTTTGTTGGCAATTACCTCTGCAAGAAGGGTTTCTGAATTGCAGGCCCTTATGGCGGTTGAGCCTTTCTTGATTTTCCATAAGGATAGGGTATCATTACGTACTAATCCTTCCTTTATGCCTAAGATGGTTTCTAGTGTGGCTTTAAACCAAACTATTCATTTGCCTACTTTTTATGCAAATCCCCAAAATAAAGGGGAAAAGATTTTGCACACTTTAGATGTACACAGGCAGTTGCGTTATTATTTGGACAGAACTAAAGGGTTCAGGCAGTCTCAGCAGTTGTTTGTTTCTTTTGCTTTGAGTTCTCAGGGCAAGCCTGTGTCAAAACAAACTATTTCTAAGTGGATTGGGTTTTGCATTGCTTTCTGTTATTCCCATCATGGCAAGGAAGTCCCAGCTGGGATTAGGCCTCATTCCACTAGGGCTACTGCCACTTCTACAGCTTTTTTGAGGGGAGTGGCAACCAAGGATATTTTGGAGGCAGCTACTTGGAGTTCAGTGCATACTTTCTCTAGGCATTATCACCTGCCACTTTACTCTAAATCCAGGGCTGGTTTTGCCACTGCTGTTTTGCAGGGCATTTTGGCAGCTCCTGCTTCCTTGTAGTTAGCCACCCTCCCTTACCTCTGCTTTGGGATTCTACCCAAGTGTAAGGACTGCAGCAATGTGAGATGAAGAACATAGTACAGTTTTGTACCTACCATAAATGTAGATGTTCGAAGATCCACATTGCTGCAGTCCAATTTACCCTCCCTCCTTCCCCTCTGCAGTTAGAGGTGGTTGTGTGTGTTGGGTTGTACATATTGTGTATATTGTATATATTGTACATATAGTTAGTGCAAGGGTGGTTGGTTGGTTGTTTGCTGTCTTTTGGTTTTGACCTTTATTTTTAGGGTCTTCTGACATCTGGGGCAAGAAAAGACTGAGGATATGACGTCGGTCATGCGCATTTGTACCCTGACGTCCTGATGTCAGTCAAATGCGCCTTGACCGACGTCAGCCTTATACTTTGATATTCGGGCCGACCGAGGACAGCGGACTACCCAAGTGTAAGGACTGCAGCAATGTGGATCTTCGAACATCTACATTTATGGTAGGTACAAAACTGTACTTTTCTGCATCTTGGACACTGTTATCCTTTAGCGTGGGGGCTGTGAAACTTACCACCTCTGTCTTAAGTAAGGTGAAGTTTGCTATAGAAAAGTTTTTCACTGTGGTTTCCTTGGTTGGGGGTGGTGGTGTGGTGTGGGCATCCAGAGTGATTAGTTTATGGTCTGATCAAACCAGTGACGGGGTGACCTCCGGTGCGGAACACCTGTCGCCCATGTTGGTGATGACCAGGTCCAGTATGTTTTCACCTCTGGTAGGTGAGTTTACCAGCTGATCCAGGGCATTTGATTTGATAAATTCCAGGAGGCGCTGGACCTGGGAGTTTGTACTTGAGTAGTATTCCCAGTTAACAGTAGGGTAATCAAAATCACCCAATATCAGGGTGTACAGTAGGACATTCATGTTTTCAAGTGTCTCTAGAAAGGCGGAGTGGTGGTCCTGGGTCATGGAGGGTGATCTGTACCAGGCCACAATTTGCATTGCAGATTTGCCCGATGATAGTTGCACATGGATGATCTCAGAGGTATCATGCTGCGCCACTAACCTGGAGGTGTAGATATCCTTGATGAGTATGGATACACCCCTCCTTTTGTGTTTCGGTTCATGTTCTGTGGCCGAAATGTGTGGTATGAGTTGTAGCCCAGTAGTGCTGCGGTGCTCTGTGGGGCCTTGAACCAGGTTTCAGTTACTGCACAGATGTCGACGTTCTCCATACTGAGGAGTGCTTCGAACTTGTGCATTTTGAGATTTAAACTCCTGGCGTTGAGTAGCATAACCCTCATTTTTTTAATTGTGCTGTTTACGTAGGTGGGTTTGACTTTTGACCCTTGCCTAAAAAAGGCACTATGGGGGCAGCAAGAGCCTTGGCTAGTATTCGAAAGCCTAGGGGTGACAGGTGCAAGCCATCTCTTGCGAAGCAATGAGGCTTGTCGAGCATGTCGTCCCAGACTGACAGACACTGGATCCCCTTTAAATGACACCAGAAGCTTAGCCAGTTGTTGAAATTGATCATTTTTTTCTTTATACTGCGGTATCATTCTTGGTGAGGGCAGGATGCTACTCAGGGTCAGGGTCATACCTGCCTGGGCTACATGATCAGAGAGCTCTTCCATGTCTCTTTTCATGTAGTACAGGGAGGTACGTCTCAGGTCATTCACACCAACATGAACAGTGACAGAGTCATATTTGTACTTGTTCTGGAGTGACCTGAGTGCTTGTGTTATGTGGCAGATTCTGGCTCCCGACAGGCAGCTAACAGTAACCTTCTCCTTGTCCAGCCTAGTGACTGGAACGTCAATGTGCCTGACTATAGAGTCGCCTATTACTAGTGTGTTAGGTATGTTATTTCGCCTTAAGGGCTGTGATTGTGCGGCACACTGATTTTGTGTTTTATGTGTTGTCTGGTTTGTGACAGGATGTGCAGGTTTTTTGGGTGACTGCTTTGGGGGTCTCTGATGCTTTTGCAGGTTTTTATTTAGAGCCTCCGAGTACGATTTTGTGTATTTATGTGTATTTTTTGCCAATGTTGGTTTTGACATCAGGATCCATGTTTCAGGGCATGTTTTTACAGTACATGACCTAACTATATGAGCTTTGAATACTCTTAGTTATAGTTTACTTGGTGTCTGACCTCATTTCTTGACAGCATGCATCTTCCTTGTGCTTTCACCAGGGTTGATAAACTGGGCTGCATGTGCAACATTACCATATAATAACCCCCACCAAAGTTGGGATTGTCTCCCAGGACCATAAGGTCCCCTTTTACTAATCCAAGTAATTTTGGGTTATGCAGCATGGAGTACCACATAGCACTATAGAGATTATCAAAGCTGCATGTAATCTTCTGTGCAAGCTGGTTGTATTCATTTGTCCTCTGGACTTAAATTTGCACCATTTTGGATGCACATTCCATTATGTCATCAGTAACATCATGCAGGAGCTTTGGTTTGCATCCGTACTTCGTAAGGCATGTCCCTCATTAGGTTGACTGTGTGAGGGCCTCCCATTTTCACCACAGATGTCTGTTTTTTGTTTTCTTACCATTTTTCATTGCCTGATAAGAAGACGTGCAGCCAGAGTGGTCAGTTTTGATAGATTTCTGAAGAGAGGAATCCATTTGCAAACTCTAGTTAAATTATCATTATAGAAATTGCTGTACCTCCGTATGAACAGTCCAGCCTGAGATTGTTTTCTTGTTGTTTTTTTATCGACTGCTTAGTTAGGGGCTAACATGATGTACAGATTTCTTGCATTAATTAACAAGGACCTGCATCGGAGTTGATTTCCATAGCACCTTACAAAAGTCTGAGGTAATCTAAAACCTTAAAACATTTTTTTTTCTTTTTATTTCTGTCTTGAGCAGCAAAGCATTAGATTTTTTTACTTTGTTTTTAAAATAAGCAAAGCATGAAAGATAAGTTGCTTTTTGCAACTAATCCCAGGCTAGCCATTATCATTCCTTTTTGTAGTGGTGACTTTTCAGTTTGAAACATACTTGAGACATTAAATAAAAATAAATACCATGCTTGCTAAGTGCAGATAGTGTGTAGTACCCAGGTATGTACATAAAGCAGTATTGGCTAAGTCATGTTTGATAAAAATCTCTGTGTACTTAATAATGTAGCTTAACCTTGTACCCGGAGCATTTCATCTTGTAGTGGTTGAACAAAAAAGAAGGGCACATTTGTTTTGAAATTTTGCCTTGTGGACTTTTTAGCTGTACCTGCTGTCTCTGACACCTCAAAATTACTAAACTCATTTTCAGATGTGAAATTGATACCTGGCAAGCCACCTGTTTATTTTGGGGGATTGAAGCCTCCAATCTATATTTTCTTGCATCCTAACATTGTGTCCCATTAGCATTACTCAGATCATTATTGGGGTTTATGCTGCAGAGAAGATAGTCTTGAGATGATGGTGGTGGTGGTGGTGATGGTGTGTGTGTGTGTATGTATGTGTGTGTGTGTGTGTGTGTGTGTGTGTGTGTATGTACCGGACCTGCATTGCCAAACATTTTGAGCATTTCTTTGGGAGGGGGGTTGGCCCTTGGTGAAGCACGGAGTGTTTCTGTCTCACTGACATTACTGATTATCACTTTGAAGGTGTGTATGTGTTCCTTTTGGGCAAGGGGTGCTGTAATGAAAAGGTAAGTCAGTTTATTGATCACTCAGAGGAAGTGCTTTCCCTATGGCTGTTGCTGTCCTCAGCAAGACATGAACTTATGGTCACAGCTGTCACACCAGCAGCATTACATTGGATGTGTCTGGTTGTTGGAATGGATTAAAATGGTCAAATTCGGTTATACTGCTACTATTAAATTTTGTATTTCTATTACCAGCAAAGATTAGGCAAGAGATAAACTTAATTTATCAATGGAAAACCAAATAAGCTATCATTAACTTTTTAATATATACACTGACTTGCACCTTTCTAGTATAGTTAATTCTCATTATTACTGTATTGCTCTTTTATATTGTACTAACTGCAGATTTTTTGTGAGTACAACCTATGTGTGAATTAACCTATTATTGCAGTCTGCCCTGTTTTTATATATTTTACTAATATTTTATTTCAAATATCTGTATACATTATATTTTATATAATACTGTTTGAATGTAAAGTATGACTGTAATGTGGGGCTTTTCCCTCCGGGCCTCCGCTGAAAAAGGTTTAACAGCCCAGTTGGACTGTCCCAGTAAACAAATATAAAATAAATAATAAATAAAATGGAGGATTGCTTCAGAAGTACTTGAGCAAAGGGTGCAACAGCATGATAACATTTGGGGGAGGAGCAAAGGTGATAGGGCAAATCTGAACAGCCACCATTTTATTTATTTATTTATTTATTTTTATTTTACATTTGTTAACCGGGGGTGTCTGACTGAGCCGAAAAGGCCCTTTTTCAGCAGAGGCCCGGGGAGAAAAGCTCCACAAAGAAAAATTACAGACACATTTAGTTATTTAGACATAATCAGTATACACACAAATTACAAGAGACATGTTTTTACAGTGGTATGCGGCACAAACAGTTACAGTGGAGAGAACAATCAAAAAAATATTAATTTTAAAAATAAAGGTAAGTAATAGATTTGTGGTGTACCGCTGAACTTTGGAATGTAGGTAGAATACATACATAGTACACAGGTACAGTACAAGCCTATATGTCCTTTAACAATGTAGTTGATTTTGTCAGTGCAAATTACTTTTATTTGTATCCTTACTTGCTTGTTACTCCTTGTACTATGTTGTCTTTGTATAGTCACTTGGCCTGTGTCATGCCTGAAAAGGGTCTTTTGACCAGTCCACCCATCTGGTTAACAAAAATATAAATAAATGTACAGGTTAAGAAGAACAGGAAAAACACTGTGCTTTTAAAACGTATTCACGTCTGTTGATAATTTTGTTCATGGATGTTAACATCAAAATGACAGGATTTGTAGAGCTTGATGCTACAGTCTTCTTCAGTGGAAGTAGCTATGCCATCATCCTTAGGGAAGCACCTTTGTTGTTACTTTACCGTTGACCATGAAATCATGAATGTGTTTACCCTAGTGTGAATTGATCCAGCTTTAGTCTTAGCCAGGGGCCAGAGACTCTTATTCAGTGTTATTTATTTATTTTTGTCCTATTTCCTTTCTTAACCAGGTAAATGAACTTGTCCTAAACAGTGGATTGTTTTCCGTCAAGACGTCGGCCAAATGATGGCAACAGACATGCAGTATGCATGGAGAAGAACAAATAATATAGCACACAGTACTAAGCTAGTTACATGCATAGTTGTTAGCTAAGCATTTCTTTTACACCTAAACAAGTATAGATTGCCTTATAAATTTAAAAAATAAGAACATTATTACTGAGAAATAAAGCAAAAAGAAAACTTATGATGATGAAGAAGATAAGGTCGGGTGGCACGATACCAGGGTAATCCTATGGGCTAGGCTTGTAAAGGCTCCAGGGCCATTAGCCTAGTACACACCTATGAACCTATGTCTTTGCTTAATGGTTTTGCATTATTGTATGAATCAGGTTAGTCTTTTTACTCGGTTTTCCAGTTACTCAAGGAAAATAAATGTGTTATAAGTCAGTTATGGAAATGCATACTTTGGTGAAACTGGAATGCTTTATTGCTCCTAGAAATAAAAGGTTTAAAATTCTTGGCATGTCAGGCAGCCTGTACAGACATGCATGCACTCATATTATGGGTGCATAGTGCACTTGTCAGGATGAATGTCTGGTGTACGTAGCACAGTTGATTGCACAATAGACACTACAAGACCATTATGAATGTAAGTCCTGTACTTGACTCTTAAGTATTACAAATGAAGTGCTTTTTGGTTATGTTTACCTCTCATAACGAAGACAGCAGGAAAACAGAAAAAATCCCCAAAAGAATTACCTTTAGGACAGTTATCTCAAAAACCTTTGACAAGAAGAAAATCTGCATAAAATGTTCACAGATGTCTAACAAGCACAACATTTTGAGAAGTGTGCATACGTCTTGTATCAACAACAGCTTTGACAGCAAGAGTTCTTTAATATAGTAAGTGTCCATATATTCCATAATGCTGTACAGCTGAGAACTCATGGTAACTTATTGTGTACTCGTCTCATTTGAAATGTTATCAAGTCTGAACTATTAAAAAAAAAAAGGACAAAAGCAAGTACTTTTCCAAATCCTTCACTGCCGTGGGGTATGTGTGTGGTGAGACATTATTTAACTACGTCCAACTTTTGCAGTTAACTTGGGAAAAGGGATTCATTCTTAACAAATGTGGTCTTAAGAAGCTAATATAAACAAATATAAAATAAATAATAAATAAAATGGAGGATTTTATATCCCTCCCTATGGCTTGCCATCTTTTTTAATTGCACCTGTTTCACAGTTTTTACTTTATAGTTATGGTACTGCTGTTGTTGGAAAGTTTCACTTGCTTGCAGTTACAGTTATGTACTGTTTAGTTGTTTTCTGCATTTTACTGATGACAGAGATTAAGACATGTTGTTGTTGTATCTTTCGGCTTTTCCCGGTTAGGGGTCGCCCCAGCGGAACTCCGGTCCGCTAATGATTGGCAGCAGATTTTTACGCACCGAGTTGCCAGCCCTGACGTACAACCTTCAACGAAGGTACGCCCATTCACGCACGTTTCCACACAGAAGACGCTTTAGCTGAGAATCGAACAGGACTACGTCTTGCTGTGAGGCGACAACGCGAAATGCAAATGTGGACACAAAATTTACTCCAAGATAGGCATACTCTGTGTATTACTTAGGTGAAGGGCATTTTACTTGTGAAATGCATCCGTCATTTGTGCCTTCACTTTTTAGAGACAGCAAAAATAAACTGTTGTTATTTAGGATGCAACCTTCGTCTGCATTCACTACCACTAGAGTTCCAACCTCGAGTATGTTTTCAAAGTCGACTGTATCAACTTTCAGAGCCTTGCAAGACACAAGGAGAAAGACAGGAAGAAAGATAAGACAAAACCTAAGCATCAGCAGCGATCTGATGCCAGGGCCACAGAATTCAGGGTGAACTCCTTCAACATTAGCTTTGCTGTCACCATTGTTGGCAATATTGTTAAGCTTCAGAAGTATTTTCATGCGGGATTGGCTTGGTGGGGTCAGTCTGGCTACCATTGTTGTTAGGGGAAACGCTAATGTCATTGGGCTCAGCTTTCTAGCCTTCAGATTGGAACTTTTGATTTTGGGCTTGGGGTGATGAGGTGTGTTGGATCTGTCAAGATCAGAGCTCTACACTAGTGTGTACAATGCATTTCCCCACTCTGGCAGTATCCTCATCAGTAGGTATGACACCCCCGATGTAACCTACCCACTCCACACACACACACACACACACACACACACACACACACACACACACACACACACCTCCCACCTAGTGCAGCAGAAGGTACTGCTGTGGACATGTTCACAAACAGTCACAGTCTGGAATCTTTGAGAAGATATGTAAACGCAGAAGGTACAGCTGACAGAAACAATAGGTTTTTCATGCCATTTGAAGATTATCATATTGTCAGTGGGAGAGGGAAAAGACCGTTAAGCATCAGGGTTACTTACCTACTAGCTGTGCTGGCGTAAGGGAGGTAGGCAGATGGCTCTGTTGTCTTTATATCAGAATGGAAGTAAGATTGACCTGTAGATGGCCACGGCTGCACTTTTTTTGCATCCGTGAGAAAGAGGCTTATCTTTTGCACTGCAGGTAGGTTTAATTGTACAGGTTGTGCTAATGTAGGTGCGCATAGTCTGAACTTGCACCTCAGTAGCTCACTAAATAAATTAGCAATTGACAAAATAACTGCAAGTGGAGGTACAGAGCATCTTAAATTGCCGTCCAGTGGAATTACCATTGCTTCACATAATATGGGTCACAGTCTGTTGAAATCACTTGATTGCATTCCAGTCAAGATGATAAGAACCCCGAAAACATATTTTTGCTCTGGAGAAGCCCTCTGCACCCCAAGTTTAGAAGATGGTGCTTCCACAGACACCCTGCAATTTGTTTATACTATCTCAAACATTATACTATTTCAGGGAGAAGAGACATCTCCAAGATAGTGCACTGTTGGGTTTACCTGCCCAAGCACGGACTCGCATATTAGTGATTAACACTTAGAACATCATTCACTAGTGTAAAGGCATTAAGCATGCTACTTATCTAAGAATGCCCTGTACATTACTTCATTTGCAGTGTTTAGTCTCCTTCAGAAGCAGTGTGTCTAAAATGATAGAAGCCTGTTTCTTAGGGCAAATTTGAGATTCCCTGTATTTGTGTAGAGTCTGTAGTCCATTCCATTCACATAGTCTGTTGCATTTAGGCAGCCCCGATTTGGGAGATGTGTCAGTGGTTTACATTATTTATTCAGCCATCTATAAACATGGAACCTAACAAATGTTCTTTGATCATGTTGGTGTAATGGTAAGTAGTAGTTTTACATACATGAAATATAAGACATGCCATTGTAGTGCAGTAGAAGCAGACACCCTTGCTTGATCAGTGTACTAGGATTTTAAAAGAAGTAGTTAGCAAATGTATCAGCTTTACATACTACTGCTTGTATTTTTGTTTATCTGCCTTATATAGTCTCTGTTGTACCAGTTTTGTAACAAGAGAACCTTACACAGCCATGCACCTGGCATCATAAGAGTGGAATGGAGTCATATTTTTATATGACCATATTTTAATTTTATAATGTATTTTATTATGTATAGTTTATAATTTATTGAATACATATTTATCATTTACATATTTATATATATATTTATATATTGCTATAGTAATTTTTAAATATTTAACAACCATATATTTGCTATTTACATTTTATACAATAAGCATTCAATTTTTAATTGTTGCTATCTATTATATATTTATTTATTTATTATATATGTATTTTAAATATGTATTTTAAATATGTTTTTTTATTGGTGTCAAGTGATTTTATATACATTTCCACATTGACATTGTTTAATTAATTTATTATGTTAATTAGTTAATTAAGTGATTAGGAAATTATGTGTGTATATATATGAATGGCCCAGTTGTTAATTCCTTGTACTCTGATGATGCCCTGATGTTTGGGTGAAAGCGCTAAGTACTTTTTATTTTTTTGTGTGGTTCAGTAATAAAGCAGGTTGATGCAGTTCACTGTGTGGGTTTTGTATTCTTAGTAAGGGATATGCTGTCATTGAAAAAAATGTTTATTTTGTCTAAGTACCAGATATTCTTCGTGTTTCACTGTTGCAGTCATCACACTTGGGTTATCTGCTTGCAGGTAGCCCTCAGTCGGCCCGAATACCAGAGTCTTGGGATTTCTGCTTCGGATGCTGTTGCCTCTTCCATGACGTCAGGTTGTCAGGGGTATAAAACTTGCAGCCGACGTCATTACATCAGTCTTTCTTGCCGAGAAGGAGCCTGAAGCAGAAGCAGTTCGTAAGTGCCTGTCGGCTGCTACCTGAAATTTTCATTTTTCGAGTTTCAGACCTGAAGTCTTCTAAAGCTAAGTACCCCGTTGGGGATTCTTTTTTCTTGCTCTAACCGATGTCAGAAAAAATTAACAATTGTCTTGCCTGTGGAAAGCAAGTACCTCACAGAGATTTTCATTCTTACTGCGTCACCTGTTTAGGCCCAGACCACGACGTCCCTCGCTGTCAGTTTTGTGCCCAACACCCGAACCGTTCGTCATCGGGCTATTTTTGTAGCTAAATTCTTTCGCTCTCGTTCTCCATATTCTGAAGTGGCGTCAGTAAGCCATCTGACTACCAATCTTCCAAAAAAGCACAAAGACAGAGACAGACCGCATAGGTCAAAAACTGCCAACAACGCTTCCGTTAAGCTAGTCGCAGTCCGCCGGTACTCAGTGAGGCGCCTTTGCAGCCCCTGATGCCTACTTCTACAGATTCGCAGGTCTCTGCTGAGACCCATTCGGAGTCCGGTATACCGCGAGATGCTTCTTTGACTTGGAACCTGTGGATGTCTCTACCTTGGATGAGTCTGGAGCCGCTGTGCAGGTACCGGCTTCTGAGGGTGTATTCCGACCTACCGATATTCATATTAAACCAACAACTTCATTTTCAACTAAAACTACCGAGATTCTCAGGCCCAGAGTTTGCACTACGCCTAGAAAACCGACATCTGAAGCACATGCTGAAGCTCCCATGTCACAAAAACAAATGCCTAGAATGGCTGAAGACCTTATTACTCGAATTAGGGGAAGCCAGCCTTCCCCTGCTAAAAGACAAAGAAGTGAATTTCCTTCTGATTCTACAGACCAGGAGTCTGATGATTCTGACCCTTCTGATTACCAGGACATACCCTTATCTACCTATAAGGATTCAGATGCAGAGGAATCCATTCCCTCTGCCTCCCCTCCAGAGGATTTTTCTTTTGGTGAAACCTTGCATACCTTAAGAGAGAGCATTTCCGCTGGGAATGCCAGGACTAATCCTCAGTCCAAAAAGAGACTCGGGATTTTTAGATTTGCCTCAGCACAGGCCTCTAGCTATACCCCATATCCTGGATATTGTAGATGATGTCTTCTTGGAGTCCACTCTTACTCCTGACACCGTACTACCAGCTCCTAGAAAACCCGACAGGTACTACAGAGTACCTGACTCTCACAAATTTCTCTTTAAGAATCCTACTGCAGATCCAGAGACCATTTCCCAGGGACCTAAAGACATTAAGGCTACTGCAGCCAAAAACCCCACCCTTTCAGACAGGGATTTTTAGACAGATGGGGTAAGAAGGTATATACCTCTGCAACTCTTGCCATCGGGGCTTTGAATTGCCAGTTTCACATGTTGACGTACCAGCAACATATTATGGAACTAATTAAACAAAAAATGGTGTTACTTCCAGATTGTGCAGAAAATAAAGATTTACAAGAGTTAATGCATTCTGCAAGCCAAGTTAGTAAACATACTTTGCAGTGCGAGTTTGATGCCTTAGAAGCATCTTGCAGGGCTGCTGTCACTGGGTCTGTACTGAGAAGGCATGCTTGGCTAAAGGAACAAGTCTTGCCTGACCATGTCATAGCAAAATTAGTAGATGCTCCATTAAATCAGGAGTGTTTGTTTGGCACAAAAGCAGAAAAAGTTCTTAAAAAGATGGAAGAAAATGCTAAATCTATGCAAACCGTCAACGATTTCTTACAGGTGCAGCCACCTAGATTCAGTAGGCATTGGCCTTCAAAAAATTGGTCCTTTCCAGTCCCTCTCAGGCCTTCTCAGTCCAAAGTCAGGGGAAACAGACCACCAAGACTACAGTCTAAGGGTATGTAGAGATCTAAACAATGGAGTGTTTCCACCTCTAAACCAGGGAGTGGTAAGCACCCCCTTATGGAAAAAAGTTCACAACGACTTTCCAATTGTCCTTCCCAGCCATGCCCAAGTACTTGCACCCCTAGGAGGAAAACTCACCCTTCATGCAAAAAATTGGATGTCCATTACTCAGGACCGATGGGTTCTAAACATTTATTTTTATTTTTATTTTTATTTTACATTTGTTGACCGGACTAGTCTAGCTGGATATATGTCCATTTTCAGTAGAGGCCCAGGGAGATAAGCTCCAAAGTTAAAATGAATTTACATTAAAGAAATACTTGAAAATAACAGAGTAAAAAAAAAAACATTATAACTGGTGACATAGTTATAAAGTGTAAAAATGCAGTAAGTAAAACATAAATGGTGAAAATATTGTTACAAAAATATTGTTACAAGTGACATTCTTGGAGAATACTAGCATAATGTACAGTAATTGAGGATAAAGGAAAGTAAGAAGAAAATAGCAGTTATGTAAGTACATCTAGTGGTATAACATGTGGAAAGAATATATATAAAAAACACACTTTTTAATATATATAGATAGTAAGAAGGAGAAATAGATTAGTGGATGTAAATATGAAGTAGATTTAGGGTTTTAAAGGTCTAGAATTTAGTCAGGTGTCAAGAGCTAGAGTTAGTCAGGATTAGTACAGGGGCACAACCGTTGTGATTTGAAGTAGAGCTTAAGTTTCTTTTTTAAGAGAGATTTTGAGGGAATAGTAGAAGTTTGTGTGCAGATCCTTTAGGTTATGGTAGGGGTAAATAAGAGTAGATCGTATAAGTGTTTTGTCAGGTTGATATAGAATTTGATGGGCTATGGCTAGTTGATTAATTTTTAGTTGCTGCTGAAATTCAAGCCAGCCTATTTGCTTTAGATTAGTACAGTGGTGGGTTCTGAAAGGATTACCTGTAGCAAATCTGGCTATGTTGTGGTAGGAGTTTTCTAATTTCAAAAGATTCTTTTTTGATAAGTTATTAAATATGGGTGAGGCATAGAGAAGGGGAGATATAAGGTGGGAGTGGGCGAGGCATAGAGAAGGGGAGATATAAGGTGGGAGTGGGCAATAGTTATTCTAGATCCTGGAGTGAGGAAAGGCTTGATTCTGTAAAGAGAGCCTATTTTTTTATTAATAGTTTTCAAAGTATTGCTTATGTGGGTATCGAAAGTTAAGGTTGTTGTCAATGGTAATGCCTAGTAGTTTGGTAGTAGGATCTTGTGATATAGGTGTGCCATTTTTAGATGTTATTGTAAAGTCTATATGGGGAGATTTACAGGAAGGTGTGAAGAGAAGGAGTTTAGTTTTTTTGGGTTAAGTAGGAGACAGCGTTGTGAAAACCATTCTTCTACAGAATTAAATATGTGTTGTGTAAGGGAGTGAAGATCTGATACAGATGTGGCTGAGTAAATAAATGTAGAATCGCTCATGTATGCATGTAGCTTGGGGAACTACTTGGTGGAGGTCATTGATAAATAAAGAAAATAGGAGGGGACCCAGTATGGACCCTTGGGGGACACCAATGTTAACAGGTAGCTGGGAAGATAGAGTGGAGTTCCAGAGTACTGCTTGATGTCTGTTATTTAAGTAGGATTTGAACCAGTTAATAGGTTGGATTTCAAGTGACAAAGATTGAAGAATGTGTATGAGTATTTGGTGGTTGACCATGTCAAAAGCCTTGGACAGGTCTAAGAAAAGTGCAGAGGAAAGGGTGTTATGGTTACGATTTTTGTTGATTGTGTTTGTAAAGGAGAGGAGGGCAGTGGTTTCCCACTTGTATCCCAGGGATACAGATTGTACTTCCACTCACTGCCAACCCCAAGCGGGTTGCCAGACCTTCCTCCAAACCAGTGGGGAGAAGCTCAAAAGCAAGTACTTTCCCTTCTCCATATCATGGCTATTCAACCTGTTCCAGTAGAAGAAAGGGGACAGGGTTTCTACTCCAGACTGTTCCTGGTGCCCAGAAAAGAAAGCTCTTGGTGCCCTATCCTGGATCTATCAATTCTCAACACCTTTCTGGTGGTCCCAAAATTCAAAATGCTTACACTGCAACAGCTTCTTCCTATGCTAGCCAAGGATGCCTGGTTAGTCTCCCTAGACTTAAAAGTAGCTTATCTGCACATCCCCATAAGGGAGTCTTGCAGTAAATATCTACGTTTAAGGGCAGGCTCTATGCGCAGTCAGTTCTCTGCACTTCCCTTTGGCTTTTCTACTGTGCTCAGAGTATTTACAAAATGCCTGGCTCCAGCCATTGCATACTGCAGGCAGAGAAATATTCAAATCTACCTATACTTGGATGACTGCCTGATTCAGGCGGATAGTCAGGAATTGCTACTTCAGCACCTGGCATTTGTAAAAAGACTTCTAACTTCACTGGGATACACCATCAACAAAAAGAAATCACAACTGGTGCCCAGCCAACAAATGGTATTCCTGGGAGCAAGCTTGAACACAACTTCCCAGATGGCATTCCTCACTCCAGAAAAGCAGGTCCATTTGACAAACTATTGCAAACTAATGGCCCAACAAAACCCAGCTATCTGCAAGGAAAATACTGCAAGCCCTAGGGTTCATGGCCTCATCCATTCTGCTAATTCCATATGCAATACTGCATATGATGAAATTTCAATGGTACTTAAAAAGTCTCTGGTGTCAACATTCTCAGGACCTGGAAACAGTGATTCCTATCATACCTTGTCTAAAGGCAGAGTTCCTTTGGTGGGCAGAAGCATGCAACCACAACAAGGGACTTCCTTTCACTCAGCCCCTCGCCGCCCAAACCCTGACAACAGACGCATCACACTATGCATGGGAGGCCCACATGGCAGGCAAATGCATTGAAGGTAAATGGAGCCCAGAACAAATTCCGCTGCATATCAGTCAAAAAGAGATGCTATCTGTACAGAATGCTCTGACAGCCTTCAAATGCCTCATCTTTCCAGGACAGCTTCTGATAAAGACAGACAACACCACAGTTATGTGGTATGTAAACAAGCAGGGCGGGACTCATTCTTACCCACTCTGCAGGTTAGCCATGGCTCTGTAGAACACAGCCTTGATCATCCAAGTGCACCTACAAGCTCAATTCCTGCCAGGCAAGCAAAATTCACTGGCAGATGACTTAAGCAGAAGTCTACTGGACCCTCACGACTGGTAACTGGAACCCAATTCATTCAAACTTCTAACACAGAGGTGGGGAACACTGGAGGTGGACCTTTTTGCCTCGCCCCAAAACCACCAGTTGAGCAAATTTTGCACCAGGAACCCTCACAGCAGAGCCTGGAAGGTGGACGCCCTATCCTTTATATGAGAAAATCTCTCAATTTATGCCTTCCCTCCTATGCCACTCCTCTCAAAAGTGCTACTCAAGTTCAAACAGGACAGGCCAAGGGCAGTCCTTATTGCACCAGACTGGCATCAGCAAACAGGTGCTGGACATCATCCTTGAAGCCAGAAGGCCTAGTACTAGGAAATCCTATGCTGAAAAGTGGAAAAGATATTGTTCTTGGAGTCAGTCTCAAGGAAAGGACACAGCTGTGCCCATCTTACCTCATATCCTTGATTACCTAGCAGAGTTGCTCCACAGAGGCCTATCCTTCTCATCCATTAAGATTCATGCCTCTGCCATCTGAGCTCATTATAATGCTGAGCCACCTCTCTTTTTTCTCAGTCTCTCATCAAACAGTTCCTGAGAGGAGCTAACAATTTAAGGCCCCCTAGGAGAGCTCCCATCCCGGCCTGGGACCTTAACTTTGTACTAGAGAAGCTCACACTTCCCCCTTTTGAACGTGCTGCTTCAGCAGAGTTAAAATTCCTCTCTTGGAAAACAGCCTTATAGCTATTACTTCAGCAAAAAGAGTGTCTGAGCTACAGGCACTAATGGGGATGGAGCCCTTCATTATTTTCCATGCTGACAGGGTTTCCCTCAGGACTAACCCTTACTATATGCCCAAGGTGGTATCCAGTGTGGCTTTAAACCAATCAATCCATTTAACAACTTTTTTTCCCTAATCCTCAGAATAAAGGGGAAAGGATCCTGCACTCCTTGGACGTGCACAGACAGCTCAGGTTCTACCTGGCTAGGACTATGCCTTTCAGAAAATCAGACCAGCTGCTAGTCAGATGTCCTTCAAGGATGCATCTGCAGTCATAACAAATGGGTTGTCCTGTCGTCAGGCAGCCCTTCGGTCGGCCGGATTCCAAAGTCTGGGTCCGGCTTCGGCTGATGTCGCACTTCACCCGACGTCATCTCTGCTGGTCTTCGGGTATAAAGGCATCAGCCGACGCCATTTTCCTCAGTCTTTCTTGCCGCGGCGCAAGCAGAAGCTGTTCGCAAGTGCCGGTCGGTCAGATCCAGAGATTACTACTACCGAATACTATCAAGACTTCTAAAAGCTAAGTACCCGTGGGGACTCTTTCTTGCCTCAGCCGATGTCAGAAAAAGTCAATAACTGTTTAACTTGTGGGAAACAAATACCTCATAAAGATTTCCACTCTTACTGCCTGCCTTGCTTAGGCCCAGACCACGACGTAGCAGCTTGTTCGCCTGTGCTTCTTCAACCGACGAACGCTTAGGCGCCGGTCGGAGCTTGCTGAACAGTTTTTCGGCTCAGATTTTGCGTACATTATGCCGCTGGATCCACAAACTACCTAAATTGTTAAAAAACGCAAAGAAAAGACTGACACTTTCGCGACCGCGGTTTCGGCTGAAACCACGGTTAAGTAATGAGTGTCTCGGTTTCGCCGAAACCGAAAACCGTCAATCTTCAGCCGAATCCACGACTACTACTGAGGCTCCTGCTACCTTAGTTGAATCGGCCTCAGAAGTTCTGCCTACTACTGTGGTTCCTAGTGATTTATCAGACACCATTCCTTTGGATGTCTCTACCCCAGCACGTGGTGCTGCTAGGCCTCCTGCAGCCATGTCTGTTAAGGCCTTTGCCAGGGCTAAAGCAGCCAAAACTGTTAAATCAGTGCCTGTTAAGCCCCCCTCACACAGGCCCACTTCTAGTTCACAAATGCTTACTCTGGCAGAGGATACTCTGGCAGAGGATTTAATATCCTTAATTAGGGGATCCCAATCTCACCCAGACAGGGCCTCTCTGCCCCCAGAAAAGAGACCTAGAGCAGAGCCCCCCGAGCCAGTGTCCTCTGATGATTCTTCGGATGACTCAGACATTACAGATCAGCCAGAGGCTCCTTTTTCTACTTATGAAGATTCCGATGCTGAAGAATCCATTCCATCTGCCTCTCCACCAGAGGAATTTTCCTTTGGGGAAACCTTACATGCCATGAGAGAACAATTCCAATGGCAGGGACAAGATTTCTCAGATTCAAGAAAAGGCTTAGGACATTTCTGCACTTACCACAACATAGGCCCTTAGCTATACCTCCAGTACTGCCTGTTGTGGATGATGCATTTAATGATGTTTGCACTGCTCCTGATACTTTACCTCCAGCCCCTGCCAAACCAGATAGATTTTACAGGGTGCCAGACACTCATCACCACCTTTACAAGGCCCCACTTGCAGATCCTGAGACTATATCCCAGGGGCCTAAGGCAGTAGCCTCGACCTCAGCAAAAAACCCTATTCCTTCTGAAAAGGAATCCAGGTCCTTAGAGAGATGGGGGAAAAAAGTTTACACCTCTGCTACTCTCTCAGCTAGAGCTTTAAACTGTCAGTTTCATATGATCCAATACCAAGAGTTTATGCTTGATCAGTTAACTAAGAAGCTGTCCACTGATGATTCCTTAGATAAGAAATATGTTTTAGAAATGGTGAATAACATTCAGCAGGTTAGTAACCATTCTTTAAAATGTGGCTATGATGCACTGGAGGCTTCATTTAGATCAGCCATGACTGGCACAGTGATAAGAAGGCATGCATGGTTGAAAGAACAGGTCTTGCGGATCATGTTAAAGCAAAGCTGTTAGATGCTCCTATGGATAAAGCCAGTCTATTTGGTACACCTGCTCAGCAAGTAATGAAGAAAATGGAAGAGAAGGCAAAATCTGTACAAACAGTTAAGGATTTCTTACAGGTTCAGCCCCCAAGGTTTAGCAGGAACTGGCCTGCCAAAAATTGGTCCTTTCCAGACTCCTCAAAATCTCAAAGAGGCAGGAATAGACGCTCCAGAGGCAGAAATCAATCCAGAGGAGGTGCCTACAGAGGACGACAGTGGCAAGGCAATAACCGAGGCACAGACACAACCACTGCTACTGCAACAGGGCAATCACAGTGACTTGGCTCTGACACCGCCTACCAGGGAGCAAATAACAGCACCTTTAGGCGGAAAGTTAGCCTTATTTTCGAAAAATTGGCACTGTATCACAAAAGACAAGTGGATTTTGCAAACCATAGACCAAGGTTACAGGTTCCACTTCCACACCTTACCAGTAAAAAGAGGAATGCCAAACCTACCTCCAAATCAAAAAACAGAAGCTCTAAAGCAGATAGCAATTAATAAAGATAAGAGCTGTGGAAAGAGTACCAATAACAGAACAGGGCAAAGGATTCTACTCCAGACTCTTCCTAGTACCAAGAAAAGAGAAAAGTTGGAGACCTATTCCCGACCTGTCCGTCTTAAACACATACATCATTGTCCCAAAATTCAAAATGCTGACCCTTCAGCAACTTCTTCCCATGCTGGGCAAGGAGTGTTGGCTGGTAACTCTAGATCTCAAGGAGGCATACCTGCACGTCCCCATATGACCAAATTGCAGAAGATACCTCAGATTTCTTGCAGGATCAGAGCATTATCAATTCTCAGCATTGCCATTTGGCTTATCTACTGCGCCCAGAGTATTCACAAAATGCCTGGCATCAGTAATCGCTCACTGCAGGCTACAGGGAATCCAAATTTATCCATACCTGGACGACTGCCTGTTACAAGCGGACAACAAAAGCAAGCTGACAACAGATTTACAAAGAGTCATTTGCTTACTACAAGCCCTGGGATACACAGTCAATTTACAAAAGTCAAGACTGATACCATCCCAAACAAGAACATTCTTGGGTGCGGAATTGGACACAGCAAAACAAATGGCATTCCTAACTGCAGGAAAACAAAAACAACTCCCTCTTTACTTCTTGGCATTAACAAAGCAGAACAAACTAACAGCAAGAAAAGTACTGCAGGCCTTGGGCTTCATGGCATCATGCATAATCTTGGTCCCACATGCCAGACTGCATATGAGAAAGCTACAGTGGTACCTAAAGAATTTATGGTCTCAACACAGGCACAGCTTAGAAACCGAAATCCCACTAATCCCATGCCTGAAACAGGAGTTCCTATGGTGGGCTCAAGCATGCCAGTCAAACCCAGGCTTGCCCTTCCACAACTTTCAAGCAAGCCAAACCATCACAACGGCGCCTCAGACCTAGGCTGGGGCGCACATGTTGGACAAATGCATACAAGGATTGTGGACTCCAGACCAGCTGCACCTGCACATAAACCAAAAAGAAATGCTGGCAGTAAAACTAGCAATCCAGAAATTCAGACCATTCCTCAAAGAAGGCCATTTAATGATAAGGACAGACAACACCACAGTCATGTGGTACATCAACAAACAGGGAGGCACTCATTCATACCCCTATGCAGAATGACTCTGGACCTTTGGAATATGGCTCTGAGCTACAACATCCAGTTACAGGCAGTATTTGTGCCGGGAAAAGAAAACACCCTAGCAGACATGTTAAGCAGAACCACCTCGGATGCTCACGAATGGATGCTACACCGGACATCTTCAAGGCCATCACAAAGAAATGGGAATGCCACAAATAGACCTATTCGCATCCCCACTCAATCACCAGCTCAAAAATTCTGCACAAGGACATACCACCCACTTGCATGGAAGGTGGACTCTCTATCCTTCAGTTGGAAAGGCCTGACAGCATATGCATTTCCACCTCTTCCTTTGATGCACAAGGTACTACTGAAAATCAAAGAGGAACGCCCAAGGATAATCCTGATAGCTCGAATTGGCCAAGACAACACTGGTATCCATTGCTGAGGAGCATGTCTCAGGGGAGAATGTGGTCAATACCCTGATGCCTTTGATGTTAACTCAGAACAACTACAACATCATGCACCCAAACCTAAAAACCTTGCAACTGACTGCCTGGAACATCACATAGCAGCAACTAACCCAGACCTATCCCAAAGGGTTAAAGACATTATCCTTGAAGCCCGCAGACCTTCAACAAGAAGGAACTATGCAGGAAAATGGAAAAGATTTGTCATTTGGAGTACTGAAAGAGGAAAAGATGTGTCGAACATAGATATTGCTAACATCCTGGAGTACTTGGCAGAGCTTCTACATACAGGCCTGTCCTATTCCTCCATCAAGATACATGCATCAGCTATTTCAGCAGAATACAGCTTCGATCCACCTGTCTTTTCGCATCCTCTACTCAGGCAGTTCCTCAGAGGGATCAAGAATGTAAAACCTCCTAGGAAACCACCATTACCAGCATGGGACTTGAACTTTGTGCTAGAAAATTGACACTCCCTCCATTTGAACCAGCAGCAACAGCAGATCTTCAACACCTATCATGGAAAACTGCTTTCCTACTGGCAATTACTTCAGCAAGGAGGGTTTCGAACTACAGGCCTTAATGGCAGTACAACCCTTCCTAATATTCCATCAAGATAGGGTGTCCATGAGAACTAATCCTACATTTATGCCCAAGGTGGTATCCAGAGTGTCTTTAAACCAGGCAATCCACCTACCTACCTTCTTTCCCAATCCACAGAACAGGGGGGGAAAGACTGCTGCATACCTTGGATGTACATAGACAGTTACGCTACTACCTGGACAGAACCAAAGGTGACAGAAAAACTGACCAGCTTTTAGTAGCCTATGCAACAGGAAGGGAAGGAAAAGCAATTTCCAAACAGACAATCTCCAAATGGATAGGAAATTGCATAAGATTCTGTTACTCCTACCACGGAAAACCAATTCCACAGAACATAAGACCTCATTCTACAAGGGCTACAGCCACTACCACAGCTTTCTTACGAGAGTGGCAACCAAGGACATTATTGAGGCGGCTACTTGGACCTCCGTGCATACATTTGCCAAGCATTATAATTTACCTCTATACTCTAGATCCCGAGCAGGGTTTGCCACTGCTGTACTGCAAGGGATCCTAACTACACCATAATTCTTCTTCCTCCTCCCCTAGTTTGGCTATGGTATTCTACCCATTTGTTATGACTGCAGATGCATCCTTGAAGGACATAGTACAGTTTTGTACCTACCATAAATGTAGATGTCCGAACAGGATAGCATCTGCAGTCAGGATTACCCACCCTCCTTCCCCTCTGTGGTACTCCTAGGGTATTTACCCTCCTAATAGCTAGCTGGGGAGAGTCTCTTATGGTGTATTTGTTTGTATATATGTACATACATTGTTATTTTTTGTGTTTGCCTTCTGTTTTGGAAACATTGGCATTTATCCAAAATTTAGCTTATCAAGAGGGCAACTGGCATCTGGGGCAAGAAACACTGAGGAAAATGGCGTCGGCTGATGCCTTTATACCCGAAGACCAGCAGAGATGACGTCGGGTGAAGTGCGACATCAGCCGAAGCCGGACCCAGACTTTGGAATCCGGCCGACCGAAGGGCTGCCTGACGACAGGACAACCCATTTGTTATGACTGCAGATGCTATCCTGTTCGGACATCTACATTTATGGTAGGTACAAAACTGTACTTTTTGCTACAGGGGCAGAGGGCAAGGCCATTTTGAAGCAAACCATTTCCAAATGGATAGCACACTGCATCCATTTCTGCTACAAGCACCATGGAAAACCTACCCCTCTGGGGATCAGAACTCATTCCACTAGGGCTACTTCAACCTCTACAGTATTTCTCAGGGGAGTCCCGACCAGGGACATCCTGGAAGCTGCAACCTGGAGTTCTGTACACACCTTCACCAAGCATTACCACTTACCTATTTTTTCTAAATCCAGAGCTGGATTTGCTACAGCAGTCTAACAAGGCCTGCTAGCCAGCCCTAACATTTCTTGACTGTCTCCACCCTTCCTCAGCTTTGGGAATCAACCCAAGTGTGATGACTGCAACAGTGAAACACTAAGAACATAGTACAGTTGCGTACACTTACCATAAATGTAGATGTTCGAGTGTATTTACTGTTGCAGTCCTGGTTTCCCTCCCCCCAGCCCCCTGAATTTCTCTATCCTTTCTACCTATCCTCTTTATGGCAGGGGTATTTACTTTTTACAGGAGGTGTTCCACACCATGCAATAGCTTCCTATTTTGGGGGCTCCTGACATCTGGGGCAAGAAAAACTGATGTAATGGTGTTGGCTGCATGTTTTATACCCCTGACGAACTGACATCATGGAATGGAACACAGTCCATTTCTAAAAGACAAAACTTTTGTGCGTCTGGCAGAGTAGTGGTTTGCAGATCCGTGGGCGGTATGAACTCCACAGCAGGGAAGTCGAGTCAGCTTGATCAAACCGATTTTGTTGACTGCGTGACAGTAGTAGTAGCTTACAGAGAGTCTGTGGACCTAGTCTTCTGGGACTTCAGATGTCTTCAAGCGCAAAGTTACATGGAAGGTAAATGCAGAAATTCCTCAACATACAAGGTGGCAAACTAGTGAAGAGCTGTCCTTTTTGTAGTTATAGTTATATTCATATTTCAGACTTTAAATATACAAAATTACTTCACAACCTTAATTAATATTGCATGAAAGAACAGGAAACCACTTCATTTAAGTACAGTGTGCAGAAACTTGACTCCCATGCATATGCCTAGCTTCTGGGAACATTCAACAGCACTCCACTCTTTTTTTTTTTTTTTCAATTAAAAATTGGAAAAAAAAATTGATTTCACATATCATGTACAGATATATTAACCATATGCATAGCCATCAGAAAAAAAACTAATTGTTTTGTCTGTTTTGGTTTTATGGTTTTACATAATTATTTTTAACATGTTTATTTTTTGGGATGACATTTTCCTGTGTGGTCTTACTCCCTCTTGTTTTAGTTTACAGAGTACTGTTGGTTTCTTTACTCTTCATTTTATTTTTGCTTGCATGCATTGCTCAATCATTATGAGGTATGTTACAGTACTGTCTTTAAAGTGGTCATATAAAATGTACATGTCAGAGATACACATCCACAAAATAAACGCCTTGTTTGTGTTTAAACGTGTTGTTTACTGTGGAGGTACTCACTATCCACTTATAGTGATGTGGATGTATAGGAAGTTATTGTCAATGGATAACTGACCTAACCTCATTTAATTCTTAATCCTTGACAGAAAAGAGTAAAGGGGATTAATGATGAATGAATAGTGCAGTTTAAAAAAAAAATAACGAATCATACTTGCCTTGTAAATACAGCCTACCTCAGAAGAGATTTCCATAAGTTGACAGACCTCTCCTCCCCATGCACAGGATGCTTTCATTTGTTGAAGCAGAAGCTGAGTAAGACCTGTCCGCTACTGTTCCACAGTATGTGTCAAGCCTCCTTTGTACTTCGAGACAAGGTTACATCTGTTCTAATTTCATTTTTCTTTTGACAAGGAAATGGAAAAGTGGTGCAGGAGTGTCACAAGTAATTAGGGATGTTGAAGTTGCTAGACCTCATTAGGAAGTACATGAACGTTTTCCCTCTCTAATCATTATGTGTGAGAAGAAGCTACTAGTTGTGCTAATTAAGAATCTGATCATTTGGCTAGAATCCTACCTGGAAAAGAAAAAGAAAAATACATCACAAAAAAAAAAAAACATGCACAACTGAGTTAATTGGGAGTGTGTAATTGTAATTAAAATGAAATATTTTCTTACTTAAATGCCCCCGCCCACCCCCCCACCAAAAAAAAAAATATATATATATATATATATATATATATATATATATATATATATATGTGTGTGTATATGCACTGTACAGGCTGTTATACAGTAGTATGTTTGCCTAGCTTCTTTCCTTCTGCAGTCACAATGGACTTGTAACTGTTTAACGATGGTTTGCTGTTTAACAGAATAGGTGTTAATGCATCTCATAACACATACATTTCTGCGGCTGCCTTAATCACCATTTTCTAGCCCATGAGGGGGTGTTAATGTGAAGCCTTTTTTAGTCCAAAGTTGATGTTTTGTTCTGTTGGTTTACTTTGCTGCAGAAAGGTATGCTGGGCTTCTGTAGCTCTGTAAAACAAGCATTTGTCAATGTTGATCTCTGTTGGAATTTGAATGCTGCAGTCACATTAAATCAGCTAGAGCGTCTTCTGCGTGGAGACGTGTGAATGGGCGTACCTTCGTTGAAGGTTGTGCGTCAGGGCTGGTAACTCGGCATGTAAAAATCAACTAGCAATCATTAGCGGACCGGAGTTCTGCTGTGGCGACCCCTAACTGGTAAAAGCCGAAAGACTCAACAACAACAACTCACATTAAAGGTATATAGCCAGTAGACTGCATTTGTTTGAGTTTGGTACACACTTCAGCTGTCGATAGAAGAAGTTGTACATGACTGTGATGGGATTTCTTGGCCACGGAGGGGTTCTCAATGTATTCCTTATGGGAATACCTCTGCACACCCACCATAAAGGCTGTCACCCATTTTTGGCTTTGCAAGATTATTGCCTATCACCATACCATCCCCGGGATTCAAGAAGCTCGGCGCAAGGACGGTTTTGGCCTTGCGCCGAGCATCCTCACTACAGATGGTGCAGCAGCACCATATGGCTATGTATGAGGGCGCACCACCGCACCCTCGACGTGTACAGGAAACGTATGCTAGTGCAGGGGGGTGTGTACAAGTGCTCTACGGAGGCGTAAACATGCCCCAACACTTGCAAAACCTACTATGCCTACTAGTAGAGCCCGCCCCTAATAGTAAGTCAGTGTTCGTGGATACCGAAATGTATGCTAAACATACAAGAGTGTCCACAAACAGTGAAATAAAATCGAAGTAGTAAACATACAAGCACGTAGTGGAAAGTAGAGCCCTGTCCCTAGAACTGTCACAGTTAGATTCCCTGTTCCCTTGTCCCTATTATACATTCGAATTGTAGCAATATCGAAGGTGTAAGCAAAGCGCAGCGTGTCTGCGCATCACCGCCCTCCGCCGAGCATAGCTTACACATCATATTCATTCAAATAGAGAAAAACATGTGGAATCAACGTGTCAATAGTGTAGTGTTTAGAACATCTGCCTGTCAAACAGGCAGTCACGGTTCGAGACCAACAATAGCATATATCATTTTCCAAGTGGAATGAATGTCGTTTTGCCTTAAAACCGACATAAGAGTATTGCATGAGATATTTAACTTAAATATAATTCAAGCAAAGTGGCACTGTCATAATGAATAAGGTACTAGTAAGCAGGTGTAAGCACAAATAAGAAGCAGTAAACACATACCAGTAAGCAAGCCTGAGTGCATTTGCGCGGGTCTAAGCAGTGCCCAGCACAGGAAATGTATATAAGTATATACAGATATATAATATATATACATATATATATATATATATATATATATATATGTATATATATATATATATATATACATATATATATATATATCTATGAAGAAAGAACGACGAAACAATAAAGCATACAAAAGGAATGAGAAGGGAATCAACAGCAACCCCAGTATTGTATAGCGCTGTCAGCGTATGTCATATCCAGCTGGGCAGGAGTGAGCAAAGCACTGCTACTCACACCACAGGCAGGATATTACCAGTGGGAGTAACATTGTTGCTTTGCTAAGTTTGCTTTACACACAGAGGGTAGTCCCTGCTGGGACTACCCAAAAATTGATAGACCATTTGGCCTTCCGACCATTACACAAGCAAGGGCAGGTATGTTCAAGGACTAAATGGTGGGAGAGCCTGAGAATACGTGGGTTGGGACAACATACGTGTAGGGCCCCTAACACTCTGGAGAGGGCAATGTGTGGAGGTGTGTCATGGCTGCGATAACAAGTGGACAATGGATGGTATACATGTATTTTGAACACGGGTGGGGTGGAGGAACTATGGGTATGAAATTATGGAGCCAGGCGTGCCAGGGTTGGATTGGCTGGTTCTAATTGGACCGCCCTGTGGAGCTCAGCGAGCTCGTTATAGGTATATATGCATACACATATACAGACATCAGTATGTAGAAGTACATTCTCTGTAACACATTCATTCCATTTGCAGACATAATTAACATGAATGTGCCCTTACAAACCTCGACAGTAGATAGAATAATAGGTTGTGCAGAAGAGGGACGGGACGAAACTGCTAAAACACAGAAGTGTGCACAATGTCCGAAGTCAGTGTTGTGCTGAAAATAATCAAATGTGAGGACTTCCCAACACATGGAATCATTCCTGTGAACTGCCTGCTATGGCAACGCCAATTACTAAACCGGTCTATTTGTAAAAGAAATACGCCAGACACGTACATAATTAGGCTCTCGTGTGTAACATGTGCGTTACCACATAGTCATACTTATTAATGTATTGTAGTGTCATGTTAACGGGAGTAAGGATGTAATAAAGTATAGAGCCTAATCTTGACATAAACACACTCGTGTCCCATGTGGGACAACCCAAAAATTGCGAATAGTATTCTTTTGGTCGCTCACGTCACCAGTGTTTGTGGACTAAACGTTTAGGAGTTCTGAGGATACGTGGAGTGAGTCAACCGATGGGATGGGTCTGTAGGAGTAGGGAGTGGACAATGTGTAGTGGTGTGGATACACCGCGAATCCGACTGGAAAAGGGATGACAGCAGTGTTAGGGAGGCGTTGGGGTGTGTGTTTGGGGAACCAGGAGCCATGGGTATATAGGTATGTATGCAAATGAAGCAGCACAACAATAGTGTATTGGTTAGAGCAACCCCCTAACGAACAGACATTCCCATACCAAATCCCACTGTATCACATAGCATTTACCATCGGTAATCCGTACATGAACATATTGCGACATCTGTCCGCTGTATAACCTGCAAAATATCCGTTAAAAGTTAACTGGAGTGAAGTGTCAGTGTCGTAATGAATAAGGCACTAGTAAGCAGGTCAAGCATATATAAACACCAGTAAGCATGTGTAAGTGCGTTTGAGTGGGGTATGTATTGCTTTACAGACACACACACACACACACACACATATATATATATATATATATATATATATATATATATATATATTTATATTTATATATAAATATATATAAATATATATATATATATATAGTTCCAGACATATACATATACGTGTATATATACATATACACACACAGACACACACACACACACACACACACACACACACACACACACACACACACACACACATATATATGTGTGTGTGTGTGTGTGCGCGCGTGCGTAGATATACACAGATATACAGCTATGGTAGGAAACAGCACACAAGAGTGACATATGTTCACAGGCTATGCCAATGGAAGTGAGGAGCCCAAGCAAGAAACATGAAACATGTATCCTGACCTTCCACCCCCCCCCCCCCCAGCCGGATACGGGAAACATACACACAAACAATGTAAAGAGTCCACTGCTCCCCAGACCACAGGCAGGATACAACCAGGGGGTACACAGTGCACCTGTGAATTCTAATCTTGGAACACAGACTGGAGCGTCCCTTGCGGGACACCTCAAAAATTGCAGTCGGCCATAGTTCCAAAGTCTTGGTCCGGCATCGGTTGCTATCGCTTCTTCCCTGACGTCAGTGCGCCAGGGGTATATAAGATGCAGCTGACGCCATTTTCGTCAGTCTTTCTTGCCACGCGGTGCCCGAAGCAAAATCAGTTCGCAAGTGCCGGTCGGCCGACTCCTGAGATTTTCAATTTGAATTTTCAGAAACGAAGTCTTCAATAAAGCTAAGTACCCCGTTGTGAAAACTTTTTCTTGCCTCAGACTGATGTCAGTTAAAGTTAATAATTGTATTTCTTGTGGGAAGCAAATACCTAATAAGGATTTTCATTCTTACTGTATTCCATGCCTAGGCCCAGACCACAACGTCACTAGTTGTTGGTTTTGTGCTAGATTTAACAAATACACTATTAAACGTCAGTTTGATTTTGCTCGTCATTACTTTGGCCGAAGGTTTAATTATACCATGCCGTCGGAACAACCGATGACTGGAATACACAAAAAACGCAAAGACAAGTATAAGGACAGGCATCCGAGGCCCAAAACTGATGATGAAGCCTCTCCTAGGCCATTCGCCGGTTCTCAGTGAGGTGCTTTTGCAGCCCCTGACACCTGCTACCTCAGAGCCACAGGCCGCCTCCGACTGCCACGTGGAGATGTCTAGGCCTTTGGATACTCAAGGTGTTGGGGCTACGGAAACTAACCCTTCAGATGGGTCTGGAGCCGCTGAGCAGGCATAGGCTTTTGAGGGTGTTTTCAGACCTTCACAGCTTACCATAAAAACTACAGCTAAGTCTAAAACTCCATTAAAGACAAAGAAGCAAGTACAGCATTCACCTGGACAGGCCTCCATGCCTAAAAAACAGATGCTCAAAATGGCCGAAGACTTAATTTCTCTGATTAGGGGTACCCATCCCCCTCCTGATAAAAGGCCTAGGCAGGATACAGACTATGATTCCTCTGACCAGGTTTCCATTTATTCTGATTCCTCTTCAGACCAAGGATACTCTTTACCCCCCTATGAGGACTCTGATGCTGAAGAATCAATTCCTTCAGCCTCTCCTCCAGAGGATTATTCTTTTGGGGAAACTTTACATACCATGAGGGAGCATTTCCATTGGGAGGGCCAGGATTACTCAGAATCCAAGAAAAGGCTCAGAGACGTCCTTTTATTACCTCAGCACAGACCCCTTGCTATTCCGCCAGTGTTAGATATTGTGGATGATGTGTTCTCTGAATCCAGTTTAAATCCTGATTCTTTGCCCCCTGCTCCAGTCAAGCCAGACAGGTACTACAGAGTCCCTGACTCTCACAAATTTCTTTATAAAAACCCTGTTGCTGACCCAGAAACTATTTCCCAGGGTCCCAAAGGGGTAAAGGCTTCCACGGCTAAGAATCCAGTTCCCTCTGACAGGGATTCTAGAGCATTAGACAGATGGGGGAAGAAAGTTTACACTTCTGCAACTTTAGCAGTGAGAGCTTTAAATTGCCAGTTTCACATGCTTAAGTACCAACAATATTTAATGTCTCTGTTAAAACAGAAAATGATTACAAGTTCAGAACATCCTGACAATAAGTTAATGCAGGAGTTATTGCATGCAGATGAACAAGTGGGAAAACATACTCTGCAATGTGGTTTTGATTCATTAGAGGCTTCTTGCAGAGCAGCAGTTACAGGATCTGTGATTCAAAGGCATGCTTGGTTAAAAGAACAAGGTTTACCTGATCATGTTAAGGCTAAATTATTGGATGCTCCTTTACAGCAGGATGTTTTATTTGGTGTTAAGGCAGAAGCGGTATTAAAGAAAATGGAGGACAAGGCAAAATCTATGCAAATGGTGAAGGATTTCTTACAGGTACAGCCACCTCGATTTAGCAGAAATTGGCCTTCAAAGAATTGGTCCTTTCCAGTGTCAGACAGACCACAAAGAGGCAGATACAGACGCCCAATAGGCAGATCTCAGCCCCAAGGCTCTTACAGACCACGACAGTGGGGTGCTTCAACCCCAAAAGGAGCTGAAGACAAGTCACAACCTTACAGGAAACAGTCCCAATGACTTCCCCCTTCGAATGCCAAGCACTTACCTTTTGGCAGCTCCCTTAGGGGGAAAACTTGCATTTTTTTCTCAAAATTGGCATATAATCACCCAAGACAAATGGGTTCTGAATATTGTGTCTCAAGGTTACAGGTTCCACTTTCACACTCTACCAAGGTTAAAAGGAATGCCAGACCTGCCACAAAATCAATGGGCAGAGGCACAAAAACAAATTACAGCTCTCATGGACATGAGAGCTATTCAAAAAGTGCCACAACAGGAACAAGGACAAGGATTTTACTCAAGACTTTTTCTGGTCCCCAGAAAGGGCAAAGCCTGGAGACCCATACTAGACCTTTCTACTCTAAATACTTACCTGGATGTTCCGAAATTCAAAATGTTGACACTACAGCAGCTTCTTCCTATGCTGGGCAAGTTAGCTTGGCTAGTTACTTTGGACCTCAAAAAGGCATACCTGCATATCCCTATCAGACAAAATTGCAGAGGATACCTCAGATTCATAGCTGGTTCAATGCATTACCAATTCTCTGCACTGCCCTTTGGCTTATCTATCTTCAGGGTCTTCACAAAGTGCCTGGCACCAGTAATTGCATTTTGCAGACAAAAAGGAATTCAGATATACCCGTACCTGGACGACTGCTTTATTCAAGCAGAGAGCAAGGACATTCTTCTAAAGCATCTGGCGTTTGTAAAAATAGTTGCTAATTTGCCTAGGGTACACAGTAAACGAAAAGAAGTCAAAACTAGTGCCCTCACAAGAGATAATATTCCTGGGTGCCAGCTTAAATACAACGGCCCAGATGGCTTATCTCACGCCAGACAAGCAAGGGCAACTGACTCAGTACTTTCAATTGATGGCAACAAAGACCCAACTCCCTG
>NC_056726.1:907416251-907596251 GCF_019279795.1 Protopterus annectens
TCTGTTTGCAGTAAAATAGTTCCTAAAGGGAGCTTCGCATCTGAGGCTCCTCAAGGAAGTAGCCCGTCCATCGCAGAAACTCAATTGTGTATTAGATAAATTAATGATACTACCTTTTCATCTAGCTGCTGGTGCACCCTCAAATGTATGACATGGAAAACTCCCTTTTAATGGCAATTACATCTTTCAGAAGGATATCTGAATGTATGCCTTCTTATGCAAGTAACCCTTTCTCATTTTCCACAAGGAGAGGAAAATTTTCTACACCACTCCCACGTTCATGCCCAAGGTAGTAGCAAAAAAATCTCTAAATCAGACCAGTAACCTTCCTGTGTTTTATTGTATCCCACAGAAAAAAGGAGAAGAGCTCTTACTTGTCAGACAACTGAAGTATTACCTTGAAAAGTCTAAAGGAGAAAGAAAATCAGACAAGGTATACATATCCTTTGCAGAGGGTAGGGAGGGCAGACCTCTGTTTAAACAGACTATCTCTAAATTGCTAGCATATTGCATTTCCTTCTGCCACTCCTTACAGAGGAGGACTGTACCAGGGCTTTTGAGAGCCCACTCTTTGAGAGCCTCTGCATGTGTCTTCCTTAGACGGGTCAGCTTGAGCTTGGAGGCCATCTTGGAAGCAGCTACCCTATCTCCTCTCCACACCTTTTCCAAGCATTGTAATTTGGGCATAACAGGATTTGACATGTCAATATTACAGCATCTCTGCTACAAACTTAGCCTAGCCAGCCAGTGGTCCCCACACCCTGGGAATCTTACTGAGTGTTATCAGTGTTGCAGTAGCAAACGCTATGATGAACACAGTACAGCTGTATTAGGAGCTTACTATAATTGTAAATGTTTGAATGTGTTTACTGTTGCACTATTATTTCCATCTTTCATACCCTCTTTTCTTTTGCTATAGGCATCTTGGGGTTGGGTGGGTATACAGTGCCCTGTCTCTTAACCTTCCCCATCTGTTACCTCTACAGTGAGTTCCCTTCCTTAGGTGAATGTTATGTCTGGAGAGGCAGCTTTGGAGGGATCTTTTTGGTGGTATATGCCACTTGAGATTCTCTTGCTTTAGTGTCAGCATAGACTCTGAAGCTGACAGGAGCAAGAAATAACTATAAATAGGACAGGAGAATCTCCCCTTAAAGTGCAAACTTGCTGACATCCATGTAGGACGGTGCCCTTCTAGTATAGAATGGGCAGGGTGAAAAGCTGTGGAACTTGGGTACAGTTTCAAGCCCCCTGTACAAAAGTGTCAGGTGTTTTCACTGCTCCAAAAGTGAATATACGTGGACCTCTATAGTTAAGGTGAGTTCCAAAAAGAACTGTACTTTCCTACTCTTGCTGACTTTTGAATGGTTTATATACTTGGCTCTTTCTGTTTAGGTCCAGTTTCTTTGTTAAACAGCTGATGTTTCATGAGCTATGCTGTATTTTTCAGCAGCCACATATGGCCATCAGTTCTGGGGGGTGGGGCAGAATGATCTGCCCAATGGCAGGGGCAGCTAAACTGCTGGGCTGTATCAGTGCACTCTACCTAATAAATATGTTTGCACTGATGAATTTGTGAACTGAGAACACATTTGCCTTTCTTTGGTGGCTCCATAATGGTGCTGCGGTTAATGCCAAAGGGAAAACATTGTTCTCTTTTCAGATTTAATTGTTCTGTATATGTGATAGTTAACAGTTTTTGGTTTCCTGCCAGATGTGTAGAGCACTGTAGTTATTGTACTGAAGTCAAGTGTTTTGATTCTTTGTGAGTTTGGCTTCTTAAAGTTTTTCTTATAAAACAAACTTTTCCTTGGCAACAGACCAGGATGTTACATAACGAGATTTTTTTTGCAGCTGTCAATACAAGTGGGTTTGATTCCCTCATCCTTCATCTGTTGCTGGGTGACTCCAAGCAAGTCATTTAACCAAGCAGTACTCCAGGGCAGTATGGAAATTGAGCTCAGCTTCTCAGTGGTATCAGACTGTATGCCTAATCTGTGAATCTATGAAAAGGACAGCAGTATTTTTCTGTCATATTCAGCAAGAAATGTATTTGTAAACAAATCTGTGAGAGGTTTAGGAAGCGTCATTTCCCCAAACATGTTTATCAAATATAAAATTCTAATTACTGTAGAAAGCAATGATTTTTTTTTGTAGTTAGTAAGAGTGGATTGTAAACTGTAGACTAAGTGATACTGTACGTTTAGCCATCTGCTGACATGAGCCTTTTTGTCATTAGAATTATAACGATGTTCATAAGAAGTGAACTGTCAATATCTGTAAGCAGGCTTTAGTGGTGTGTGTTTCTTTTATCAAGCTCCCCCCAAGATTTTACAGCCTTTGCTGTCCTTTATCAACTGCTGAAGAAAATGATTGTGACTGTGGTTAAATCTATTTTACTAAGAGGTTAATGGTTGTACCACAATGTACTGAACCACAAGTAGTCAGATTGTAAAGCAGCATAAGGATCTACAGAGAATGGAACATTGGATAGGCCAGACAGAAAATAGTTTTACTGTTGATACTGGTCAATAAATTGGGTATTGATGATTCCTCCTGAATGCTGTTTATCTTGAGCATCACAGTGTGCACATTTTTTAAAAAGAAAAGAAAAAGTAGATGTTCTTCGTCTTCCCTTGCTGCAGTCCTGACTATTGGGTATAGTCCGCGTCCCCAGTCGGCCCGAATACCAGGTCAGGGTACTAATGCGCATGACCGGCGTCATTTCAGTCTTTTGCCGCATGGTCCGATGCAGAAGCAATTTTGCGAGTGCAGGTTGGCGTTCTGAGATTTTCGAACCGGAGTTTCAGACCGAGTACAGAGTTGGCTAACATTTTGGTTTTTCTTGCCTCAGTATATTACCGGATGTCAGAAAAAGTGAATAACTGTATTTCTTGTGGGAAGCAGATACCGCATAGGGATTATCATACATTGTGTATACCTTGTTTAGGGCCTGAGCACGACGTTGTTGGTTGCCGCTCTTGTGCTAGATTTAATAAGCGCACTATTAAGAGGAGGCTTGATTGTGCTAGGTTAGTGTTTGGGAAGCGTTGCAATTATACTTTGATGCCGCGCCTGCTTCATCTAAGAAGCGCAAGGACAAAACAGTGAAGTCTAGGGGTGAGGAACCGGCGGTCCCTGACGTCGGTCCTTTAGAAGGCTCAGGGGAGCCAGAGGTTTTGCCAGGAGTCTCTGTGGAGTGTCAGGCAGATACTTTACTGTTACAGGATGTGCCCTCTCAGGAGGTAGGCCAGGCTGAGGGGGCTTCTCAGGTAACTGTTCTTCCCTCTCTTCCCAAGGTAGTTAGGGCCTCTCCTTCTGTTTCTAAAGCTTCTTTTAGAGGAAGACCAAGTTCAGCTTCTGTAGGGGCTTCTCCTAGCATTTCGGGCTCTGTGCCTAAGAAACATATGCTTAAAATGGCTGAAGATTTGATTACTCTGATTAGAGGTTCTATGCCCCCACCTGATAAGAGGCCTAGGGTGGAACAGGAGTTTGATAGTTTTGAACAGTGTTCACAGGCTTCAGAGTCTTCTGTGGAAGACTTGCAAGAGTTTCCTGCTTATTCTGATTCTGATGTGGATGATTCCACTCCTTCAGCTTCTCCTCCTGAGGATTTTTCATTTTCAGAGACTCTTCACTCCATGAGGGAGCACTTTAAATGGGAAGGCCAAGATTACTCTGACTCCAGGAAACGGCTTAGGGAATTCTTGTTTTTGCCTCAGCATAGGCCTTAGCTATTCCTCCTGTGTTGAATGTGGTGGAGGATGTTTTTGCAGAGGCTTCTCTGAACCCTGATTCCTTGCCTCCTGCTCCTGTTAAGCCTGATAGGTATTATAGGGTGCCCGAAGCTCATAAGTATTTGTTTAAGAGTCCCAGGGCGGACCCAGAAACTGTTTCTCAGGGGCCTAAAGGTGTTAAAGCTTCTGTTGTTAAAAATCCTGTACCCTCTGATAAAGAGGCAAGGGCTTTGGATAGGTGGGGTAAGAAAGTATATACTTCTTCCACTCTAGCCATGAGGCGTTGAATTGTCAATTTCATATGCTGAAATATCAGAATTATCTCCTTTCACAATTGAAATCTAAGGTGGATGCTTTGGAAGGTATTGAGTGTAAAGAATTGCTGGATTTGGTTCATGTGTCTGAACAGGTGGGTAAGCATTCTTTGCAGTGTGGTTTTGATGCTGTTCAGGCCTCCTCGAGGGTGGCTGCTACTAGTTCTGTTCTTCGCAGACATGCATGGTTGAAGGATCAGAATTTAGCTGAGCATGTTAAGACTAGGATTCTGGATGCTCCTTTACAGTCTGATGTGTTGTTTGGACCGCCTGTGGAAGCAGTTTTAAAGAAAATGGAGGATAAAGCTAAGTCTATGCAGACTGTTAAAGATTTTTTGCAGGTGCAGCCTCCAAAGTTTAGTAGAAATTGGCCTGCTAAGGGGTGGACATATCCTGCTTATGGTTCCCAGTCTAGGGGTAGATCTAGGCGTGGTAGGGGCAGGACTCAAGGTTCATTTAGGCCTAGATCAGACAGTCCTGCTCAGACTTCTGGTGAGGGCAGGGGTCAGTCCTTGCAGAACCAATGACCTGCCTTTTCAGCTGCCAGTGGACTCGTCTGGCAGGCCCCTTTGGGAGGAAGATTGTCTCTTTTCAAAGAAAATTGGGATTTAATCACTCAAGACAGATGGGTGCTGGATATCATTCATCACGGTACAGATTTTATTTCCACACAATGCCCCCTTTCAAAGGCATGCCAGATGTTCCTCCTCCACAAAGAAAAAGAGGCTCTCAAGCAAGTTTCTCAGTTACTCCAGATAGGGGCTATTCAGCCAGTCCCTGTGTCAGAAAGATTTTATTCTTTCTGTCCTAGTACCAAAGAAGGGAACACGGGAGACCAATTTTGGATTTATCTATCCTCAACACTTATCTGGACATTCCCAAGTTCAAGATGTTGACGTTACAGCAGCTGTTACCTCTGCTGGGCAAGGATCACTGGATGGTAACTTTGGATCTCAAGGAAGCTTACCTTCATGTGCCCATAAGGCTAAGTTGCAGGAAGTATCTGCGGTTTCGAACTGGAGATTTTCATTATCAGTTCTCTGCATTGCCCTTTGGCTTATCTGGTTCTGGCTCAGTGATAGCTTACTACAGTCTTCAAGGCATAGAAATTTATCCTTACTTGGGCGACTGCCTGATTCTGGCTCAAGTAAATTCACACCTTCTACAGCATCTGGAATATGTCATAGCAGTGCTAAGATGCCTAGGGTATTCTGTGAACGAAATAAAGTCCAGTCTAGTACCCTCTCAAGACATGTGCTTTCTGGGTGTGAGACTGAATACAGCAGCCCAGATGGCCTTCAAACAAAAGAGTCTGTCACTTTACTTCCATCAACTATCTCATCAGTCCGTGCTGACTGCAAGGACAGTCCTTCAAGCATTAGGGTTCATGGCATCTTGTATTCTGGTGCTTCCCAATGCCAAACTGCATATGAGGAAGCTGCAATGGTATCTCAAAAATGTATGGACACAGCACTGCCAAGATTTGGACACTGTCATTCAAATAATACCTTGCCTTCAAAAGGAATTCTTGTGGTGGGCTCAGGAATGTCACCTAAACAAGGGACTCTCTGTGACCCGCCCAGAGGCGAGTCAGATTTTAACGACAGATGCCTCGGACACTGCTTGGGGAGCTCATCTAAATGGAAAGTGGATACAAGACAAGTGGCCTGTCAGACTACAGCATCTACATATCAACATGAAGGAGATGTTAGCAGTCCAGTTTGCATTGATGATAGGGCAGGTGTTGATTCTGACAGACAACACAACTGTTATGTGGTACATCAACAAGCAAACACATTCTTATCCTCTATGCAGGCAAGCAATGATTTGCAGAGACTTCGTTTTAAGCCTGCAACGACTCTTCAGGCAGGTTTCTGCCAGGAGCACAAGAACTCCCCTAGCAGATGTATAAGCATGGGAGCCTGCAACTGACTCTTCAGGGCAAGGTTTCCCTCTGCCAGGAGCACAGAACTCCCCTAGCAGATGCATTAAGCAGACAAATCACTGGATCTTCATGTATTTCAGAAATTGACAGTGTCATGGGAACTCCAGACATAGATCTGTTAAGCTTCTCCACTAAACCACCACGCCAAAGCTGCAAAGTATTGCACAAAGGGGTTTCATCACACAGCTTGGAAAGTGGATGCTCTGTCTTTCAGTTGGAAAAACCTTCATGTCTATAACTTTTTTCCACCTCTTCTTCCAAAGGTATTACTAAAGGTCAGACAGGACAGGCCAAGGATGATTTTGATAGCTCCAGATTGGCCTCGCAACACTGGTACTGGTACCCTATGAGTCTTTCTAAAGAAGCCTCCATGGCCTTTACCTCTGATTCCTCATCTGTTATCTCAGAAGGACGGTCATCTGCTCAATGTCAAGCTTCAATCTCTCCATCTCACAGCTTGGCATATTCTGGAGGTCTCAGCTTCCTCAACAAGTTTTAAATGTGATTATGGAAGCTAGAAGGCCTAGTACTAGGAGAAAAATGGAAGAGATTTTTATTTTGGTGTACAGCAAAGAATTTGGAATTTCAGAGCCTAATTTGAGTGTGGCTCTTCAATATCTTACTGAGTTATTGGACAAAGGTTTGTCTTTCTCTTCCATAAAGATCATGCTGCAGCAATTTCAGCTCACTATGATTGTGACCCACATCCTTTGTTCAAGCAGTTTCTTAGAGGGGCAAAGAATATAAGACCCCAGAGCTCCTACTCCTGCTTGGGATCTCAATTTTGTGTTGGAAAAACTTACTCTACAACCTTTTGAGTCTGCAGCTACTGCTGAATTGAAATATTTGTCATGGAAGACTGCTTTCTGTGGCTATCTGTTCTGCATTTAAGAGGGAGAGGTGTCACAGGCCCAGGCCGCAGTAGAGCCCTTTTGATTTTCCATAAGGACAGGCTAATCCTTCCTTTATGCCTAGGTAAGGTGGTTTCTAGTGTGGCTTTAAACCAAACTATTCATTTGCCTACCGTTTTTTTTGATCTCAAAATAAAGGGGAAAAGATTTTGCACACTTTAGATGTACACAGGCAATTGAGCAGGACTAAAGATTTTAGGCAGTCTCAACACTATTTCTAGGTGGATTGGCTTTTGCATTGCATTTATCATGGCAAAGAGGTTCCAGCTGGGCTTAGGGCCCCATTCCACTAGGGCTACTGCCACTTCAGCAACATTTCTAAGGGGTGGGCACTAAGGATATTCTGGAAGCAGCTACTTGGAGTTCAGTGCGCCTATATACTCTAAGTCTAGAGCTGGTTTTGTCAGCTCCTGCTACTTTATAATTTGCCAGCCTCCCTACCCAATAGTCAGGACTGCAGCAAGGGGAAGGCGAAGAACATAGTACAGTTTTGTACCTACCATAAATGTAGATGTTCTCCTTCCCTCTGTGTTTCAGGGTGGTTGTGTAGGTGCCTTTACATGCTTATATTTTTGTATATATATTACTGTATATATTGTGCATGTTTATTGGTGCAGGTTGTTTTGGGACTTGTCTTTTGGGTCTTCTGACATCTGGGCTCTGGTATTCGGGCGACGGGGGGACGCCGGACTACCAAGTCAGTCGACTGCAGCAAGGGGATCCTCGAACATCTACATTTATGGTAGGTACAAAACTGTACTTTTATAGAGATTGTAGTGTAGAAAAATCTGTACCTCTGTTTGAGTGTTTGAATGAAAATATAAATTTGGAGCAAAGCAGGATTTCTTCCAAATTATTCAGAAGGTCGAATACTAGGTAGTATTAAAGTCTGATGTTGTTTAGTGGCCAGTATTAAAATGACATTTGTTCAACAGATGTGTAGTGCCTCTTGATGGATTAGGTAGTGCTACTGAGATATGTTATGTGGGTTACAGACAATCAAATCAGGAAGTCAGTCTTTAATTTCAGTATCCTGCAAGCATCACAAGCATATATGTGGTAATGATGCAGTTTATTCAGGTAAGGTTTCTGCCAGGAGCACAGAACTCCCTAGCAGATGTATTAAGCAGACAAATCATGGATCCCCACGAGTGGAAACTGGATCTTCATGTATTTCAGAAATTGACAGTGTCATGGGGAACTCCAGACATAGATCTGTTCGCTTCTCCACTAAACCACCAGCTGCCAAAGTATTGCACAAAGGGGTTTCATCACACAGCTTGGAAAGTGGATGTTGTGTCTTTCAGTTGGAAAAACCTTCATGTCTATGCTTTTCCACCTCTACCTCTTCTTCCAAAGGTATTACTAAAGGTCAGACAGGACAGGCCAAGGATGATTTTGATAGCTCCAGATTGGCCTCGGCAACACTGGTACCCACTTCTAAGGAGTCTTGTAAAGAAGCCTCCATGGCCTTTACCTCTGATTCCTCATCTGTTATCTCAGAAGGACGGTCATCTGCTCAATGTCAAGCTTCAATCTCTCCATCTCACAGCTTGGCATATTCTGGGTTGAAACATGGAAGGTCTCAGCTTCCTCAACAAGTTTTAAATGTGATTATGGAAGCTAGAAGGCCTAGTACTAGGAGAGTGTAAGAAAAATGGAAGAGATTTTTATTTTGGTGTACAGCAAAGAATTTGGAGATTTCAGAGCCTAATTTGAGTGTGGCTCTTCAATATCTTACTGAGTTATTGGACAAAGGTTTGTCTTTCTCTTCCATAAAGATTCATGCTGCAGCAATTTCAGCTCACTATGATTGTGACCCACCTTTGTTTTCGCATCCTTTGTTCAAGCAGTTTCTTAGAGGCAAAGAATATAAGACCCCACGAGAGCTCCTACTCCTGCTTGGGATCTCAATTTTGTGTTGGAAAAACTTACTCTACAACCTTTGAGTCTGCAGCTACTGCTGAATTGAAATATTTGTCATGGAAGACTGCTTTTCTGTTGGCTATTACTTCTGCAAGAAGGGTGTCTGAGTTGCAGGCCCTTATGGCAGTAGAGCCCTTTTGATTTTCCATAAGGACAGGGTATCATTACGCACTAATCCTTCCTTTATGCCTAAGGTGGTTTCTAGTGTGGCTTTAAACCAAACTATTCATTTGCCTACGTTTTTGCAGATCCTCAAAATAAAGGGGAAAAGATTTTGCACACTTTAGATGTACACAGGCAATTGCGTTATTATTTGAGCAGGACTAAAGATTTTAGGCAGTCTCAACAGTTACTTGTTTCTTTTGTTTTAAGTTCACAGGGCAAACCTGTGTCAAAACAAACTATTTCTAGGTGGATTGGCTTTTGCATTGCATTTTGTTATTCCCATCATGGCAAAGAGGTTCCAGCTGGGATTAGGCCTCATTCCACTAGGGCTACTGCCACTTCAACAGCATTTCTAAGGGGTGGCAACTAAGGATATTCTGGAAGCAGCTACTTGGAGTTCAGTGCATACTTTCTCTAGGCATTATCACCTGCCTATATACTCTAAGTCTAGAGCTGGTTTTGCCACAGCTGTTTTACAAGGCTTGTTGTCAGCTCCTGCTACTTTATAATTTGCCAGCCTCCTTACCTCTGCTTTGGGATTCTACCCAATAGTCAGGACTGCAGCAAGGGAAGACGAAGAACATAGTACAGTTTTGTACCTACCATAAATGTAGATGTTCGAGGATTCCCTTGCTGCAGTCCAATTTACCCTCCCTCCTTCCCTCTGTGTTTCAGGGTGGTTGTGTAGGTGCCTTTACATGCTTATATTTTTGTATATATATTACTGTATATATTGTGCATGTTTATTGGTGCAGGTTGTTTTGGGACTTGTCTTTTGGGTCTTCTGACATCTGGGCAAGAGGAAATGACGCGCCGGTCGTCGCGATATAGGTACTTGACGCATTGACGTCAGTCTAAGGCGCAAGAAAAGAACGAAGCGTCGGTCCATGCCGCGCATAGTACCCCTGACGTACTGACGTCAGTCTAAGGCGCCATGACCGACGTCAGCCTTATACTCTGGTATTCGGGCCGACTGGGGACGCGGACTATACCCAATAGTCAGGACTGCAGCAAGGGAATCCTCGAACATCTACATTTATGGTAGGTACAAAACTGTACTTTGCATAGATTGTAGTAGTAGAAAATCTGTACCTCTGTTTAGGAGTGTTTGAATGAAAATATAAATTTGGAGCAAAGCAGAGATTTCTTCCAAATTATTCAGAAGGTCGAATACTAGGTAGTATTAAAGTCTGATGTTGTTTAGTGGCCAGTATTAAAATGACATTTGTTCAACAGATGTGTAGTGCCTCTTGATGGATTAGGTAGTGCTACTGAGATATGTTATGTGGGTTACAGACAATCAAATCAGGAAGTCAGTCTTTAATTTCAGTATCCTTCACAAGCATATATGTGGTAATGATGCAGTTTAGGAGAAATACTGACTTAAGCTGTGGAGAATGTGCATGTCCCAGTGGTGCAAAGGGAAGAGGTCTTGCTAGAATGACAACAGCTTGGGAAGTTAGCTTCCCATGTCCAGGGGTTCAGCCAATGGGGTTGGCTAACATTACCTTTGACCATCTCTCCATTTTTGGTGAAGTGGGGGATCACGGTTTGACACTTATTGGTGTTGAGTATGCCCGTGCAGAGAGCTGGACACAAACAGGCAGCAGCAAAGATGTTCAGGGGAAATCCTATGGGGGTCCCTATTATGAAGCATGCATTACACATTGAATCCAGGGATACTGTGGAGTTAATAAAAGCAACAGAAAATACCAGAGATGGTGATTTAATAGACAAGTTACTGTTTATATTGTTGTTTGTATGTGCTTTCTCTACAGAAATGTGCAACACAGGAGTTAAGACCCTACTTGATATTTGTGGGTGGGGGGCACTAAGGTCAGACGTAAATTTTTTGAGTTCATTGAAAGCATCCTGGTTGCTTTCACAGACAAAAGCAAACATGTTGTATAGCCCGTGTTTATTTTTTGTTAGGTCCCACTGGGGTGTTGCTTTTTGGATCTAGTCTTTAATAGTGGTGAATTAAATTGGAAATTCATTGTGAAGTGACACAAGCCCCAAGCGATAACCACATAATATGGCTGGAAAATAGAAGGGACTTGGGGATAAGATGCATGAAATGAGTGACCTTGACTTTGCAGACTGTGCACTTTATATAACAGGAATATGAAACAAGCATGACAGGATTAAGCAGGGAAGAAATAAATGGTAGCTTTGGGGAATACTTCATATATTTGGAAATGGTCTATCATGTAACTGCTGTCCTTCTGTCTTAGAAAAGTAAGCAAGTTAAGGATAGAAAATGTGCGGGTGTGTCTCAGTGGAAGTAACAGAGGAACGATAAAAAGCCTTTTCTGAGAACAAGTTAAATTGAAGGAGGAAGGTTTCTTTTACATGCAAGTGAACCTGGAACATAAACAGCAGTAAGCATTTTACTCTCTCTTCCTGAAGACAGCAGGGAATAACAGATTAACGTAGGACAGGTTGGAGCAGTTATGGAAGGCAAGTGATCAGAAGTCCTTGTGTTAGAATGAGGAATTTTTAATAAATATACAAAAAAGATAAGCTGTATCCCAAAATACTACATAATTAAGAAAGGTTGTGGTTGCATTCTTCCACATCACTTTTTCCTTGAGCACTGTTTGAGGACTGGAAAAGGATGGAAATAGTTCCTCTTTGGTACCTTAGGACTAATGATGAGAGGGGTAATGCTAGACCTGTTAATGTCAACATAGCAGTAGAGGCACTCCTGTTTGGCTGAGGATTTGAGAAATACTTGTATATGAACACACATATACACACACACACACACACACACACACACACACACACACACACACACACGCACACACGCTCACACTGCATAGATATTAGATATCTAGTCATGTATCAAAGCTTCCACAAATGCAAAATGTAGTTGAGGAAAATCACAATGTGGCCATCTTTGTGTAACCCGGGCAATCTAGTGTGAGCTCAAGGCATGTGTGTTTGGATTTGTATACTTTTGTACTATATACTTGTGTAAGCTAGAACACAGGAATGTTCATAGGTTCATAGTTTAGTACTAAGCTAACTGCCCTTGCGAGACATTTGTTCTCAGAAAAGGCTTTTTATCGTTCCTCTGTTACTTCCACTGAGACACACACGCACATTTTCTATCCTTAACTTGCTTACTTTTCTAAGACAGAAGTACAGCAGTTACATAATAGACCATTTCCAAATATATGAAGTATTCCCCAAAGCTACCATAATATTCTAAGGGCAAATGGTGAGTATCCTCAGTAACCTAACGCGTATAACTTTGTTCTCCCATCTTACTTTTTGTATGTAAAGGTAGTACCATACTGTAGGAGGACATGAGAGTTTATGTACGGGTGTCCTTTTCTGTGTGAGTGTATGGCTAGTAATAACTGTAACTGTAGCCATTATGTAAACTGTGAATCCCTGCACCACAGAAAACAAAATAAAACACAAAAAATACTTTTTGGTGGGGGCAAGCCCCTCTACACCTCTCACACCCATGTTTCTCTAATATACTAGCTCTGAGATTACACAACACTGGGGTCAAAGAAAAACTCCCTTACACACAATGTTCTGTATTCTTGCTGATAAAAACACAAAGGTTTTAATAAAACAGCACTTCAGTGAGCAGAGTAGATGATTCTGGTTTCAATATATAACACATCTGGCCAAGTGCAAGAATGCCGTCTGTGTGTATAGGTGTTTATGTATGTACATGTATTTTAATGCACAAAGTCATCGTCTCCCTTTGTGTCTTATAGAGACTCGAGAGCCTTGCTGATGTACTGGCTTCTCTTTTGGTCAATGTAAATATTACTGCTGCTGTTCCCTTAAATGGTCTGTAGATCCATTGGCATCAGCCAGATTAACAACAAAGTCAGTAAAAGTTATGTGTCATCTGGGGCTTTCTTTATGTTGAATGCATTTATTGATGCATGATGTCAGTGTGCTGAAATGCATGTAGACTTTGTAAAACTACCATAGTTTTTGCTGTTGATGTGACAACAAAAGAGAATACGTTTGCATACAGAAAAGTGTTTTGACATGCATCCATGGACAATCTTCAAACATGGTAAATGTTTTTATACCATAATTTACACAACTTGTGCCGAAAGAAGAAGAAGTGCTGCTGCAGATAAGCAAGCACTGTGTCAGTTTTTTGTTTGTGCCAGTGTGTAATTTTGTCATTTTGTACTTTGGGTGTAATTGTTTGCATGTACCAGGCATTCCATACAAATGCTTTAAATGTTGATAGCATGCCAGTTAGCATTCATTGTTGCAGAGGGACCTTTCAAGAAAGCTTTGCTGATTGTACATTTGCTCTTTATTTGAATGGGGTATTCTATGAAGATTACATAATTAAGAAAGGTTGTGGTTGCATTCTTCCACATCACTTTTTCCTTGAGCACTTTTTAAGGCTTTCTTCATAGTAACCTTAAAATATATTAACCTGTTTTGGAAAACACTAAACATCACTTTGTCCCATGACATTTAAATATCCAAACAGTAACTGATAAACAGGGTGGTTAGATGCTGAACTACTTGTGATTTTGATTTGGAAGTGGTTTGACCTTGAACTGATAGCTGTGTAGTCATGACAACAGGAAATGGATCTCTGCATCCAGGGGGTGGAACTCCATAAATCAAGATTGAAAGCCAATATGCAAATATTTTTGTGCAGGTAGAATTATGTTAACATTCTGCTGTAAGGATTTTCCTTTGGAGATCAGTTTTTTATTTCTTTATTCTGTTGGTCAGTGCTATTTTGCTAAGGCTTTCTGATAGTAAAAAGCAAATTTACTAGCATCATTTCCCTGACTTTTCTAATTTTTCTCTTGTAGGTCACAAATTGTGAATAGTTTTTGGCCGTGTATTGTTTTGGCAAGCATGTAACTTTCATCTGTCAAATCCAACACTATGACACTTCAGTCCAAGTAACAGTATTTGCTGGATGTACAGTTTGCATGTGTGTGCCAAGAAGTGAATGTTCCTTGCTTTACGGTTTCTGTTTTAATGCACTTTACTTGCCATTTTCCGTCCATTTTGATTTCTTGTAACTGAATTTGTTTTATAGTGTCCTAAATCATTACATAGTTTTGAAAGAAAAGGACTGCAGGGCTGGCTTATCCAGTCCATTTTTCTTATTGCAGACTTCACATTTCTAGTTTGAATACTGATGTATATATGTTTATCATATACTTAGGACCGCAGTGCTTCTGTTTACTGTTGAATTTCTTCACTGATCTTACTGGTGCCTTTGAGTTCCTTATGTCTAACCACCACTTTTTTTCTTTTAAAAAATTCAGACTATCATTCTTTTCCCTGGCTTTTTGCCAGGTTTGCGCCCTGCCATCTTCATCCCTGAGCAGTTCTCCAGAATATGATACCCTCCTCTTTAGATTGTTTTGTGGCGGTGAGGGTCACTGTATCAATAAATCATAACTTTGAGGATCATGAATGGGTCTCCAATCTCAACCATGATATACGTTCAGGATATCGATGTAAAGAAGTCCACCACGAGCAAAGCTGGAGAGGTGAATCTTGCTGCTTTTTTGAGAACACATAATGTCCTGTGTTATGATAGTACAGACCCAGTCATAATCCTTTGTAGTGCATGGAGCTTAACCTGCTGTCCTGTCCTACAGAAGTCAGGAAAAAAAGTGCTGTAGTGGTAAATGTTTTACAACTTTGAAAGTTGTAACACATTTACTGCTGCTGGACAGAGAGCAACCAACAAAGAAGAGTGGCATGAAGCTGTGCAGCTAACTATTCGTTGAGAATTGTTTCTTTTTTTCAAAAAAAAAAAGAAAGAAAGAAAAAAAGTCTGATTGAAGAGTTTTGACATATGAGCTTCCCACTGCTCTTCTGTGATGATCAGTCATCCCTGTTGATAGTTAATGTCTGCTTTGAGAGTAGAGCTTAACAGCAGTGAAGGATGTTAAGAAATGCTTGTTAAGCACATTTCTGATGTCAGAAAGGTTAGCCTGTCTTTCCATTAATTTCAGAGCATAATCGCAGAGCTCCATGCAGTACTTTTAAGGTTTTATATTGTGTTTGTTAACCAGGTAAGCCCACTACACACAGGTGTCCCTTTTTAGGGACAGCCTGGGAATACTGTCTTGCTTAAAGTCATAAAGTAGGCAAATAGAGGCTTTGTGACTAAAACTCTCGATTACAGGGAAGCAGCATGATAACAGTTTATAGCCTTACTTTTCTGCCCTTTGTGTTCTGAAGTTTTTGACGAGCTTTCAGGACTAGCTTTTCACACCCCAAACCAAACTGCACTGACTGACCACTCTTCTCCATTCTTGCTTCAAAGCATGGCACCTTATTACTACGGACAGGTTGTACAGACAGTTTAGCAAAGTTATGCAATAAAATTTCTGTGTATACAAATGTAGTTTATTCCACAAACACTTCCTCATCTAACACATTAAGATCTACATACAATTTATTGATCAGCTGTCTTTAACGGCAATAGAGGGGATACCTTTAGATCAATGAAGTCAAGCCCTTATTCTTACTGTTTCTAGTTCTAGGACAACACAACATCTCAAGACTAGAACTTAAATAATTCTAAAATACAAATATAGGGTGTAGCTCAGAAAACTGTGTTTCTTTTTATATAACAAAATTCTTAGATGATACCACTGGATGTGGAAGATGCCCATCATCTTATTTCAGCGAGACTTTCTTCCGAAAATTAAAAAGAGAGAGAGAGAGAGAGGAACTCTCAGGTTCCAAATAGCATAGCACAATTTTCTATACTCGGGTCTGCCATTTGGGCTATCCACAGATCTCAGATTTTTTTACCATATCTTTACCACCAGTATTTGTTCATGTTAAAAAGCAAAACATTACCATTTTATTTCTCTAGGTGATTGTTTGATAATGCCAGAGACAAGAAATGTTTTGATTCATAACATAGAAAAGACTATTTTTATCTTTCAGTCTCTGAGGACAACAATAAAATGCAGTTAGTCTTCTCTGTTTCCCTTGAGACATCAGCAACATTCCTTGGGACAGTCATAGATTCAGTTCTGGTGAAGATTTTCCCTACAAATGACAGTAGGAGATTCAGACATTTATAACAGAGTTTGCTGAGCAGTAGTAGATGGCAACAAGAGATTTCCTTACAGCTGTGGGGTACATGTCTTCTGCACGTTTCTTCTATCTCAGGAGAGACTGTCTAATGGAAAGTTCAGTGGCTCCTAAGAAATCTCTGGAATCAGACCAAGGATTGAGTGGACATGATGTGGTATGTATTCCTCACAAATTCTGGTGATGGACAGGCACAGCACGCTTAACCATTGAAGTGACATTTCTGTCCACTTTCAAAGTTCTGTATTTCACAACATTCTGGATTATGCCTGAGAGACCCAATCATCAACTTGTCAGTTAATCTCAACAGGAGCAATCTCTTCATGTTAGTCGGAAAGAGATGAAAGCAGTTCAAGGACAGTTTTTAATTAGGGCATTTATAAATAACAGAAAATAGTTCAACACTAATGTGATGCATAAACAAGGAGGAACCAGATCTTTCCAGTTTTTCAAGGAGGCAGTAAAATCTGTGACACAATTCACTTAAAATATGGGGTGTGTAGTTAAAAAAAAAAAAAAAAAAATCTGTGATACAATTCACCCTGCACTTTTCAGCAATTCTTGTTACAAGTCTGCTGACTCCGTTGGTTGATGAGCAGAAAGAAAACCTTGACTTCTGCGTGGAAGCTGGATCTGTACATCTTTTAAGAGAACATGTAGAAGTGTCAGCCTTCCACATGTGGAGCTCTGTGGAGCACATTGTTCCCTTGCTCCCCACAGCATGGAAGATAAATATTTTCTCCTTCAAAACAATTAAGACTATTATTTATGCTTTCCTTTCTGTTGGTCTGGAAGCAACTGCTCAAAGCAATGGAAGACAGAACCAAAGTAATATAAATACCTCTTTTTCAACCAATGTACCATTTGCTCATGTCATTTCTAACATTGCAACAGGGAAAGATTGTACATACTAATATCAAAATACTGACTCCTGCCAGCACACAGGAGGGAATTCTTTTTTTTTTTGCATATTGATTACTAGTATGAGTTATGTCATGCTTCAAAAGCTTCAGGCACCTTCCATGGGCCCAGACTGTCAGGCAGCTTGAGGTAAGATGACTAAAAGACAAGTTTGGACACAAAGTCCTTCAGAGCTTTATTGCCACCAAAGAATACGCTCTGCTGAGGCTTTTGAGGGCCCAACAGTCAACTTGTACTGTTCCTTTGCTGGGCAGATAAGTTACCTTTCTGGGAAAATAAACCTCCAATTTCTTATTTGTGTTGCTGTTTTATTGTTTTCCTCCTCAGAGAAATTATTTTAAAACTAGCATCGTTGTGTTTTAACAAACTGTCATGAGAGTCGAATGTACTTTTAAATAGAGCTTTCGTTATTCCTGTCAGTTTTAAAAGTGGTGTAAAGAAATTGAAAACATTTTTTTCAGTGTGTCGAGCTGGCATACTGTTTTAAAGTGCTTTTTACTGTGTTTTTCTCTAAAAAAAAATAAATAAATAACTTTTGTAGACTGGTAGTGTTATACCTGCATTTGCTGCTTGCCTTCCTTGGGAAAGAGGCACCATTTTTGGCTTGACCATGGACCAGACTACCAATTCCATTGTCAGTCCTTCTTCCAGACACAAAAAGAAAAAAAAATATGCAAAGAATCCTTGCCACCACAGCAGGCTAGCAATTTTCCTCAGCCAGAGTTGAGTGACTTTGCTATGGTCATTTATTGTACTTCAGACCATTCATCTTTTATTCTGAATCCCTCTGGTGTATTACCTGCAGTCAGTATAGAATGGGTATTAGCCATGTCCCCTCTTTTTCAGAGCATTATCGCATATAAGGGTATACTGTCACAACTTTGCTTTTCAGAATTTTGAATTGTCTGGCTTGTGTATTAAACTTTGTTCCAACTAATTGTGACATTATGAGAAATGTTTTATCTGAAGTTTCTTCTTGTGAGGAAAAATCTGCTTTAAAGTAACTTGGTTTCTTCTACTGCACCCGTCACTCACTTATTTTTCACAGTGTGCGTATGACTCTGTTGATACTTCTTCCAAGGTTATGGCTAATGGTACTCTTTTAAGAAGGTTTATATAGCTGCATTCTCAGAAACTCCCAGATAATGTTAAAAATGAAGTTTTAAATCCACCCTTGCATAGAGGTTTAGTGTTTGGTCCCTCTGCAGCAGAGATGATCAAAAAGTGTGATGAAAGAGGCAAGAGCTGATCCAGGGAATTGCTAGGATTTTGCAGACCTTTTTTTCCAAAATTTTCAAGGGATTTTCTATTTCTTCATACAGTTTTAGAAAAAAAGCAGAATAAACAGTCTCAACAAAATAATAGGTAACCAGATGTTTAAGAATAAATGGCAAGGGTGTTCCATAAAGAAGTTTCATCCCCCTCAAAACCAAGGACAGTTCAACAAGTCTGAATGATTGTTCAAGAAACCTTGTGACCCCCCCCCCTCCAACCCTGGCCCTTTTTTTTCCAGAAAACCTAATCTCCATTTTAGTCTTTGGCAACAGATAATTTCAGAGAAATGTGTTTTAAAAATCATCCATCAAGGTTATAGATGGCAGTGGGAGGAAATTATTTCTTTCTAGAGTGTCATTCCTCACCCTCCAGATCATACTGTTTTGTTTCCACAGGTTCTTTGTCACATGCTTTTCCAAGGGGGTGCTAGAACTGGTTCCTCCTTCCCAGGTGGGGAGTGGTTGTTGGTCAGGGATATTCTTACTGATAAAGAAAGAAAATGCTTTGAGACCAGTTCTGGATCTTTTCTTTCCTAAACCTGTTTTGTGAAAGTGCCCAAATACAAAATGATGTCATTTCACAACCTTTTACATCTTCTTCCTTTTTTAAGTATCCTAGTAACACTAGACTTAAAATATGTTTATCATCACATTCCTGTTCTTCCAGACTTCAGACGTTTCTTAAGGTTTTGTGTATCTGGATCACATTATCTGTTTTCTACCTTACACTTTGGAATATTTACTCCAAGAGTGTTCACAAAGTGTCTAGCTCCAGTTGTAGCTCATTGCAGAGTACAGGGTATCCACATTTTTTCTGTATCCGGACAACTTTCATGTCTTTGCAGAGTCTTTTTCAGTGTCAAGAATTTCTCCTTTGGGTGAGAGATCTCTTACACAATTGGAATTCCAAGAGAACATTCAAAGGTCTTTCTTGACTCCTTCAGACACGATTGTCTTCCGGGGATGCTCAGGGCATCTGTGATTCTCATGATACCCCTGGCAAGACTCCACATGAGAAAGATACAGTGGTTTCTGAAATCTCTTTGGTCCCAGCACCAGCACCCTTTATCTTTGTAAATGCCAGTGCTGGGGTTTATCAGAAGATAAATCATTTGGTGAAGACAACAGGTATCCTAAAATCCAGGTCTGTCCTTCTCCCTCCATGTTCCAAAACAGTCACCCAGCACAGATGCTTCTGACTTTGCTTAGGATGCAGTTTCAGGAAGGGTAAAAGGATAAACGCAAGCATGTAAATATCAAGGAGATGCTTGCCGTGATCAAGGCATTCAATTCTCTGAACCATCTTTGGTCCCCAGGATGTCTTCAAGTGGTTGCAGACAATACCACAGTCATGTGGTGCATCAGCAAGCAAGGGTGAACCCAGTCATTTTGTAGTCTAGCCATGTCACCTTGGGATATAGCGTCACAGCACATCTCAATCTGCAGGCATGCTGCATTCTGTCAGAGCAAAACTGTGTGTAAAAACAAGCTGACCAGGACCAGGGCAGGCCATCCTGAATAGAAACTGGATTGGGAGTCTTCCAAGATTTGATTCATCTGCAGGAAGTTCCTCAAGTAGACCTCTATGCCTCCTCGCTGAATCAATTGGCACAAGCCTCTTCCAGGTCTCCATGCAAGAAGGCCTGGAAGACCGATGCCTTTTCTTTTCCTTGGATAGGAATGTTCCTGTATGCTTTTCCACCTTTTCTGCCAATATCCAGGGTACTTCTGAAGATTCAGAAAGAATCCACCAAAATCATTATGGTGATTCCCTTATGGCCCAGAAAACAGTGGTTCTCCTTTCTTTTGAAAATTGCCAGAGCAGTCACCACAAGCATCCTCACAGACTAGGTATACGCACACAAGAACAGGGATGTTTGGTACACCTTGACATCAGTCAGTTTCAGTTGACTGACTGGATGATAGGGTCTTAATTCCTTTCAGGCACCTGTTTACTGAGGATGTGCAGCAGGTACTAATCGAAGCAAGAAAGCCTGCTACTAGAAAATCATATATTAGCAAATGGAAAAGGTTTTCTAGTTGGTGCCAACAATATAAACAGCACCCATTCTGGGCTAGGTGTTCTGTGGTTTTACAGTATTTTGAGTTACTGTGCTGTGGCCTTTCTTATTCCTCTGTCAAGGTTCATTTATCAGCCATTACAGCACTGCTGTCCATGGATCCTCCACTTTCAATACAGTCTCATGTTTTTGAAATGGATTTTGTGTAAGAGCCCCCCCCCCCCCCAAGAAAACCGGCAGCCCCTCCTTGGGAACTTAATTTTATGTTAGAGAAGGTAACACTTGCTCTGTTTGAACCAGCTGACCTGGCTGACTTGGGTTTTTAACATGGAAAAGAACTTTACTGATTGCTCTGACCTCTGCAAGAAGAGTATCTGAGTTGCAAGCTCTTTTGGTGAGTCAACCTTATCTCATTTTCCACAGGGACAGGATTTCTTTGAGAACTAATCATTCTTTTATGCCTAAAGTGATATATGTTTATTTTCTTTCCTGAACATAAAAATGAGGGAGAAGGGATACTTCATACCTTCAATGTCCCTATACAACTCAAGTACTATCTTGACAGAACAAAATCTTTCAGATCTTCGGATCTCTTGTTCATTTCTTGTGAAGGTAAGAAGAAGGGACAGCGTGTATCAAACAGACTATTTTCAAATAGTTGTCTTAAGGCTATTATCTTTTCTTATACTCACCATAACAAAACTATTCCAGGCAAGGTAAAGGCGCATTCCATCAGAACCTTGGCTTCATCTATGGCTTTTTGGAAAGTGTTGGATTCTAGAAGTATTCTAGAAGCTGCTACTTGGTCCTCTGAACATACTTTTACAAAGCACTATAAGCTTGATTCCTTCTCTAGGTACATGTCAGGCTTTGCTAAGACCATTCTCCAGAGCCTCCTGAACTCTTCTCCTTCCATCTCCCAAATGTAGCAATCTCGGGTAGTCTGTCCATATAGCTAAGTCTACTGCAGCAGTGATCAACATAGTATATTTGTGTAAATAAACTTGCAATAACAGTAAATATTGAAATGACCTCTGCTGCAGTTGCCATTCCCTCCCCTCCACCCCCCCTTGTTTTTAGTGTTTTTTTATGCCAGGATGTGAACATTTATTTTTTGTTGCTCCTAGCATTGCTTTTTCAGGGCTCAGCCACCCTCCCTCTATTGACAGGAAAGCTCTGAAGGGCTTGGCGTCCAAACTTGTTTTTTAGTCAGCTCTGCTCAAGCTGACAGTTTGGATGTGTTACAAATTTTAGAAAAGCCAAAGTCACCTGATACAAAAATGTCTTACAAAGTGGAAAATATTTGTTTTTAGTTCCATGTCACAAGGTCTTTACCATATTGTCACATTCCAGGAATACCAGAATGGTTAAGTAATATAATTTCTTTCCAACTTTTCATGCACTGAAATTCATGTTTTTACAGTTTCTACTTGATTCACAACTTTTTCACAGGTTGTAGTACATCCATGTATAAACATTTTCCTTTAAGGAGTCCAGAATTTAAGATCAGGAATGTTCATGCTGGAGAAGCTAATTTTACCACCTTTTTGTTATAACATTGAGAGACTGTAGAGTTAAGCAATTTTTCTGGTAAACACATGGTTGTTATCTGGCAGAATAATTTCAGATTTATAAGCCCTTGTATAAAGTTCCTTGACTTGATTTTTCATAATGAAAGAGGCATAGAAATTTCTGATTCCTAATACTGACTTGTAGTCCCCTCATGTATTACGTTATTTGTTAGAAAGCAAAGAAACCTAATGTAAGAAAATCTTATGGAAGGGATACAATTTTGCTCCATGTCACAAGATTTGGATCCTTTATATTATTGATCTGTTAAAGTCATTTGTTTCATTCACTGAAGTTGGTTGCTGTAATATCTGATTGTTTTCCAACTTTTTCCACAAATTGTGGGACATCTATCTGTAAAAGTGTAAAATCTTTTCTTAAAGGAAGACCTCTTAAAAGACAAATTTGTCTCTCATGGAGTTTAAACTTTTTGCTGGAGAAACTGACTTTGCCAACAATTTAAATACACTTTCAAAGACTACAGAGTTAAAAATTTCTAGTAGTTGTTAATCTGGAAGATAATTTAAAAATTTCTCACCCTGTTGTACAAATCTTATTTTTTTCCATAATGTAGACGATTATGATCGAGTTGCCGATTATAACCTTCATATTACATGTTCGAGACATGCATGCCAAGAAATTCACCTCAGGAGCAAATTTGGCATCCATGTCGAGATGTTCTTTATAGCGCATGGAGCTTTTATCTGCTCCGTACTACTGGCTACAGGTGAAAAAAAATCACAAAGTGTTTTGCAGGCTTTCTAAGCCATAAAACACATAGCAGACGTTGTCAGAAAGGCAGTGTAACACAGTCTGTTAAATTTACACTCACCTGCTTGCATCCCAACCGTTTAGATGTTTGTAGAACATCCAGATTTTATGAATGGACCAAAAATATGAATCAGTAATCAACCTGTGGTTTTCAGACAAACCACTAAAGCTTGAAAACACTAAACAGTGACATACATTTGAGTTTCAGAGTTCATGTCCTTCAGAAAATGGATAATAGCACATCATGTTATTCTAGCAACTAAGTTTATTTGATGAAGTTGAGGACATGTTACTGGTAAGGATAGCAGGCAGAAACAAATCTTTTATTTCTGCTACTGTCATTTACTGATCTGCACTGGTGGATTTTACCGCCTTGCGTAGAACCTGACCTCAACAGCTTTAACAGGTTTAACAGTTGTTAAGATTGGATTGGGCACCACCCTGACACTTAACTGGTTTGTCTTTTTCCAAATATCAGAGCGTAGTCACCACCCCCCATGCGCTACAACATTGTTACTTACAACTAACCCATGTTTATGTCTAAAATGTCAGCATGTTTTATTAAGCCGTCTCTTCAGCTAGCATTTCTTTGTTTCCCAGAATGATTAGGAATATTATTTCCACTTGGATGTTCATAAATAGTTTGATCATTGTACTAAAAGAGCGAAAGAAGTCAGAAAAATTATGAACTATTTTATTCAATAAAGCCTACCGATCAGTAAGCAATCTTTATCAAAATGATTGGTACATTGTACTGCACGTTATTATGACACTTAGAATAAACCTTTATAGGGAGAGTAAAAAGCCCATTCTAATAAAGCAAACATTTTGCTAGGAAAGCAGCAGTATATCAGCATATGTTAGAAATTTTCTGCATGAGGTATTTTAGTAGCTGTCAAGTGGTCCACTGTACATACCTTCACAAAATAGTAAAAGATGGCTCTAGAGTCCAGAGTCAGACAGACTTTGGCATGGAGGACATGGTTTGGCCTGACTGTTCTGCAAGGCATAATTTAACTGCCCAAATTCCTTGAGTTCAGTAGTACTGGCTTAAAAAGTACCAGTATTATTTACTGCTAGAGTGACAATCCCAGAATAAGATAATATAGTTCTGTATCCTTATATTTACCATGACAGGAGATCTTTTAGAAATGGTCATTGTTAGAAAAATGTTCCTTCCCTTCCCGTGTGTCATTACACACAATTGCGATGGCAAGGTGTAGAAGTAGTTAGCACAGTTGCCATTCACTGCTAGATGTTTAGTTAATTTCTCATCCCCATCTGTACCAGAATTTTCACTGGATAATCTGATTTCATCCCACATCCCAAAGATGTGCCATAGTTGAATTGGTGTTCCTCCTAGTTGTCCTTATATGTGTGTGAACTTGCCAAGAGTGCATGACATGCATACTGCAGTGGTTTGGCACTGTCATTAATTCATCTGCCTTGTGCCCAGTAAATAGCAGGATAGGCTGTATCTCCCCCATAACCCTGAACTGGATTAAGCATAACTGGAAAATGTTTTTTAAAGCATATTCATCTCATTTGACTTCACTGTTGCTTGTTAGTTTTAGTATCACTGTATAATTTAATAATCATTAAGGTAAATGCCCATCACATTCATGGGGGGGGCATTTACCTTAATGATTATCCAATTAAGGTAACCCCCCCCCCCCGACTGTGATGGGCATTTACTTTAATGATTATCAAATTGTATAGTGATACTAAGGTAAATGCCCATCACAGTCACGGGAAGGGGTGCAAAGGGCTTGAAAACAGAACATAGCTTGTAGCTAAAGCCTTCATAGGGTATACAAGACTGAAAAAAGTCTGATCATTTAGAAGACAGAGTAGTTGGGATATAACCTAAATTTTATGATTTACAGTTAGAATGACTGCACATTGAAGGTCTGCTGTTTTGAAAGTTTATTTACACACATTTGCAGTTTCTGAAGCTTTCTGTCATATATGCACCCTTTCTGTCCTTAAAAAAAAAGTACTGCCGTCACCACTCTTTTGACATACTTGCTGCTCCATCGTTATTTTTCTCGTCTGAACGACTTGTTCTGTCTTTGTTCTTACTTTGTAACAGTTTCCAGAAATGAGTACAAGAAACTCTGCTTTGGCCACATCAAACACAAGCATCCATTGTAAGGAATTATAAATTACAGTCACTGCAAGGTTTTTTGCATTTTGTTCTTAGACAGGTTTGTTTCTTATGCAATGAAATAAAATAAAAATAAAAACATAAATTTTTTTCAAAACAAGAATGTTCACAAACTGTATTATTTTGGAATTTAATTTGTAAGATCTTTTTTTTTTCTTGCTCTGAGTTCATTTTAATCAGTTACTTTTAGCATCAGTAATACCTGGAGTATCTGTTAGCACTGACTTACTATTTTTTTCTTAGTTTTTACAATAAGTAAAAAACATCATATTTAATTTATGTCTCCTTTCCACTTTTGTTGCTAATGTGAGATTGTCTTATTTCCAAGCACAGTTAGCTGCATTGTTCTCCTAATACATTATACCCTTTATTTATTCCAGGTCTTCTCAACTCCCACCTGAAAGCAGATCAGGCATCCTTCCAAAACAAGGGTGACAGTACTGTTTCAGCCATGGTAACTAGAAGAAAGCCAGTGCCTGCAGAGTCCATTCTGGTACATCCAGCTTCAGTGTTATCATCTTTGCCGTTATCATCCATGCCATCTGAACCAGGTATAACACTCATTTTGTGTTGTTCTATAAACCATAGCTGTATGTTAAAAATTGCTTTAATTATATCTGAAGTAGACATACTGAATAACTGTACTTGGTTCCTTTAATCTTGATGTCACTAGGGAAAGTTTACTAGGAATTAGGCTGTATTATGCAAGAGTCTGTGTTATATACAAGTCATACAAGCTAACATGCTGCTTATGATGCAGACATATCCTCCTTTCAGCAGCTGCATTTACAGTGCTATAAACTTCATTTGTTTTTAGAGGGCCAAGTTAAACACCGTAAAGGCCTTGCTATCCCATATGATGTTTTACAGTAGAGGCAGTTATGGAAGAATGCCGTCTAGCAGCTGTCAAAATTTTCCCAAAATAAAAAAATGCAAATGCACCCATTTCTACATAGCTGGATAATCCTACATCTCCCCAATTAGCTTATCAGCCTGATTTAAAACAAAAATGAAAAGATGTAGCAAAGCACACACAAGACAAATGCTTCGTTGTAAGAGTTTAGAATCACAGTTAATATAGCAAATACCACAATGAAGCAACCAAGCTGTACCAAATGGTATAAAAGCATAAACCTTTTATTCCTTCAAGTGCACACGGTAAGCGCTTTCGCCAATAAGCTTCATCAGACCACATAATAGCAGCATAAAAAATGGTGTTTATATATAACAATTCAAATCCTAATCATCCAATCACAACATGAAACTTAAAATTGGTGTACTGATTTCTTAAAGAAATATACATATAAAACCAATAAACCTACATGCAAATTTCAACTACATATCCAAATACACACAGTATATATTTCAGAAATCACAAATATATACATAAAAAGGTGTATGTAAACCATGACATATGAAGCATCTAAAAACATAATAAAAAACTATAAAATGCAAATTATGAAAATATAAATTATAAAAATATACGAGGAATACATGTAAAAATATAAATAATAGATGCATATAAAATATTTCATTTCTGTATTCTCCATTTATTTAAAAATATTTCATTTCTGTATTCTCCGTTTATTTAAAAAAGGTTTTATGGAGGCCCTCTCATTTAACCCACTACCCCTGTCAGCTCTGAGAATGATAATCCAGTTGTTCTCTCTAAATTCAGTGTGGTTCCTGATGTCTCCTTTTCTAATACTAGGTGTTATGACCTCAATAGCCCTAAAAAGAAAATAATGACCATCATCATACTGATGAACAGAACAGGGTGTAACTTCTGTTCATACATTGATACTTCAAATAAGTTCCGTCATCCAGACTTACACAGAGAATATTCATTTCACGCTGAAGCTGCATGTAGAACCCCTAACATTGTATATTTAGTGGAGTGTCAAACATGCCATTGTTTTTACGTTCGCAAAACGAATAGACCTTTTAAGGACAGGATTTGTGAACATTTATATAACATCAAGAGATGCTCTGACAACAATGCACTGGCAAAACATGTTATTAGATATGATGATACGTCATTATTTTCCTTTTAGGGCTATTGAGGTCATAACACCTAGTATTAGAAAAGGAGACATCAGGAACCACACTGAATTTAGAGCAAACTGGATTATCATTCTCAGAGCTGACAGGGGTTGTGGGTTAAATGAGAGGGCCTCCATAAAACCTTTTTTAAATAAACGGAGAATACAGAAATGAAATATTTTTAAATAAATGAAGAATACAGAAATGAAATATTTTATATAGGTTCATAGGTTCATACTAGGCTATCTGCCCTAGGGCATTTATAAGCCTAGCCAGAATGTGTTTGGCTTTCGCCACCTATTTTAAATTTATTTTGCTATGCCCTTTTTCGAGGTTAATATACTGTGCCTCTGTCTAACAGTGACACAGAAGTGATACCCGGGGTAAACCTACGATCTCCCATCCACTCATCAAGATTCCTCTTGAAGAGAGTCAATGAGGGACTCTGCCTAACCTGGGCTGGGATTTTATTCCAGAGTGAAGGGAGCCTCTGGGTTATGAATCTGTCCCTCCAGCATGTCCTATTTATTTCAGTGCTGAGGTTCAAGTCTCTCGAGCACGTAGCTTGATGGGATTTGGATTTTCCGAGGTGCAGCATGTCCATTAATTCCGGGTTGGACATGGCTTTATACGTCAGGCACAGATCGCCTCTGAACAGGCGGTATGCCACTGAGTAGAGCTGGAGTTTCTTTAACCGGGCAGCATATGGCATCTGTTTGAGCCCTTTGATCCTCTTGGTGAGGTAGTTTTGGGGTCTTTCCAGTTGCTGCAGGTGTCCGGTAAGGTACATCCCAAAAGGGGCATTGTACTCAATTATGGGCCTGATGAGGGATGAGTAAAGAGGCACGATGACCTCCCCTGATCTAGATGTGAATCCCTTCATGATTAGGTGGGCTATATAAAATGTTTTTCTAACCACTTTGGCCACGTGGTTGTCAAATGAGAGATTGCTATCAACTTGGGTAACCAGGTCCCTAATTACTTCTTCTGTACTTAATGGATTACCACCTATGTGGTAATTTGTGGGCACTTTGTTTTTGCCAAAGGGGATGACTATACACTTTTTGGCATTTAGCTTGAGGCCATGGCTCTGGCACCAGTTGTCTGTTTCTATGAGGCCCTTTTGGAGGATGCTTGTGTCGGCTGGAGAGTCGATTATGGTGCCCAGTTTGCAGTCATCTGCGAACTTGGTCAGCCACAGTCCTTCCGTGTTGGCCTGTACCACTGAGAAATATATACCGAACAAGAGAGGTCCCAGGACTGAGCCATGTGGGACACCACTTGTAACTGGTTTGGAGTCTGACATGGCTCCAGCAATTCTAACCATGTGGGTTCTGTCCTTGAGCCAGTTTGCAATCCATCTAGTGACATAGGGGTTTATATTTAAGCTGGTGAGCTTATCTGTAATGCCCAAGTGGGGTATTGTATCGAAGGCTTTTGCGAGGTCCAGGTAGGCTGTGTGGACCACCTTCCCCTCATCAATGGCCTTGGTGACTGTTTCAAAGAAATCAACCAGGTTTAATAGGCAGGATCTGCCCTTAACAAAGCCGAACTGGGTAGGATCCAGTGTCTGTAGGTCCCCAATATCTTTATTTATAAGGTCCATGATGATCCTTTCCATAGCTTTGCAGACCAAGCTAGTCAGGCTTATGGGGCGATAGTTTCCAGGATCCGTTGAGGCACCACCTTTATGGAGAGGGACCACTGTTGCTGTACGCCACTCTTTGGGCACATATCCTGTAGTAAGGCTGAGAATGAACAGTAGTTTTATGTTTGGGTTTAGCTCTTCTTGGAGTTCATGTAGGACGCAGCCTGGGACACCGTCTGGTCCCATTGATGCTGTGTTTTTGCTTTGGAGAGGGCGGCTCTTACCTGAGCATCTGAGATGTCAGGGGGGCAGCACTCTGCTGGGATAGATATTTGCCTTTTTGGTGGGGAGGTGGGGGGGAGAAGTTTGCGCTGAACTTGTCAGCTAGGATGTTGGCAATGTCTGTGGGTTCGGTGTATTTTTTGTCATTTTGGACTAATTCTGAGCATATCTGGGAATTACCACCCAGGTTCCTAACATAACTAAAGAAAGCCTTGTGATTATCCTTAGTGTCCTGTGCAATTTTTCTCTCGAAGCTGGCCTTAGACAATTTTATGAGTGCCCGTAGTTTTTGCTAATACTGATCAGTGATGCCTTCCCTTTTGGGATTTTGCTGTATCATTTAGTAGCTTCCTCCTTCTATTGTATAGTTTGTTTATGGCTGGGGTCCACCAGACAGGACGTCTGCCTTTGGAGGACTGGGTCTTGGTTTTATTTGGGATCACATGATCCATGCATTCCTGAAGGTGTTCATAGAATGCGTTTATAAAGGATTCTGCAGTCTGGGCCGTATTTTCCACAGGCCCGGGTCTTTGAAGGATTCCACCTCGGTTTTGAGGAGTGTGAAATTTGCTTTAGAGAAGTTTTTCACTGTGGTTTTCTGGGCAGGGGGTGGGGACTGGATGTGAATATCCAGTGAGATTAGTTTATGGTCTGATCTTACCAGTGAGGGATACACTTCTGGTCTGGAGCATAGAGTCCCCATGTTGGTGATGATCAGGTCCAGTATGTTTTCCCCTCTTGTGGGAGTGGTAACAAGTTGTTCCATAGCATTTGAGTTTATAAATTCTAGGAACCTTTGGGCTCGGGTGTTTGGGCTAGAGTAATGCTCCCAGTCTATGTTTGGGTAGTTGAAGTCGCCCAATATAATAGTGTTTGGAGAGACCTTCATATTTTCTAGTGTTCTCAGGAAGGCCGAGTGGGGTTCTTGGGTTTGGGAGGGTGGTCTGTAGCAGGCTATAAACTGGAAGGCAGTTTTACCCACTGTTAGTTGCACATGGATAGTCCCTGATGCTTCGTGCTTTGCCACCAACCTGGAGGTGTGGGTATCTTTGATGAATATCGATACTCCCCCTGCTTTTGTGGTTCGGTCCAAGTTTTGGGGCCGAAAAGCATGGTATGAGGTATAACCTGGTAGTGCTGGGGTGCTCTCGGGAGCCCTGAACCAGGTTTCTGTTACTGCACAGATATCGATGTTCTCCATGCTAAGGAGAGTTTCGAGTGCGTGCATCTTGAGGTTTAGACTTCTGTCATTGAGTAGCATTACTCTTAGTTTCTTATCCCTTGTGATACCTATGGAGGTGGGTTTGTCTTTAGAGCCTTGCCTAAAAAAGGCACTATGGGGGTAGCAAGAGCCTTTGCCAATATCAGAAAGCCCAGGGGTGACAGGTGCAAGCCGTCCCTAGCGAAGCATCATGGCTTGTCGAGCATATCATCCCAAGCTGGCAGGCATTGGATCCCCTTTGAATGACACCAGTACTTAAGCCAATTGTTGAAATTGATCATCTTGTCTGCATATTGTGGCATCATTCTTGGTGAGGGTAAGATACTACTCAAGGTTAGGGTCATACCGGCCTGGGCTACATGCTCAGAGAGCTCCTCTGTGTCTCTTTTCATGTAGTCCAGGGAGGTACATCTCAGGTCATTCACACCAGCATGGACAATGACTGAGTCATATTTGTACTTGCCTTGGAGTGACCTGAGTGCTTGTGTTATGTGGCGGATCCTAGCGCCCGACAGGCTGCTCACCGTGACCCTCTCCTTGTTCAGCCTGGTGAGCGGGACGTCATTGTGCCTGACGATAGAGTCACCTATTACAAGTGTATCAGGTGTGTTGTTTAGTCTTAAGGGCTGTGACTGTTCGGCACACTGGCTTTGTGAGATGTGTTGCACGTGTTTTGTTTTGGGGTAGCGGTTGCTTGGGTGTCTGCTTTGGAGGTCTCTGCTGCTTAGGCAGATCTTTATTTATAGCCTCCGAGTATGTTTTTGTGTGATTATGTGTTTGGTTTGCTGTCGTGGTAGGTCTATGTGAGACTGGAATTGTAGTGAGTGTGGTTTCCTTCTCCTCCTGACTGGTTATGCCAGTACTGAGTTGAGAGAGCTTAGCCTCCAGTTTGGCTATATGGTTGCATCTCTCACATGTGTTGGAATTTGTTGGGAGTAGAAGAGGGTTGTCTGTGTACATGAGGCAGTTGTAACATTGCCTCAAGATTCCCAGATTCACCAGCTGGACCGGAGAGGAGATTGACAACTGACCTTTGGACATGCTAGAATAATATTGGGAATTCCTTTATAATTGAAAACAAGGGCCAGTGGGGAGTGAGGGTGTAGTGCTTTTAATTTTTAGTGCTGACTTATATAATTGCTTTAGTGAGCAAGTGCCAGGTAACTTAAGTGCAATGTGTTACAGGTAACTTAAATGCAAAACGACAAACAGTAACTTTCTTTCAAGTGAAACAAGGAAATAAGTACAGTAAGCAATGCAGATATCACTAGTGATCCACAGAAGCGCTGAGAAGCCGCGTATTAGGTGGAATTAGCGTTCCAGGGAAATAACAAGCAAACAAACAACAAGCATATAAACAAAGCTAGATTCAGCAGGCCTGGATCTAGTCTATGCTACAGCAAACAAGGTGTACCAATTTCAGTAAGATACAGTTCAAATATTCAGGGACTATAAACCTTTAACCAGAAATTCCCAGCTCAGAAGGGCAGAGTTCAGCCTCTTCTCCCACAAGAGTGCAGACCACGAACCTTCTTAATGTAAACTAACTGGCCTGAAGCCCAAGTGCTTAAACCAGAACTAATACACTTTAAGAATAACAGACACTGGGCTCTCAATCAGCAGTTCCCAACTTAGAAGGATGAAAGCTACCTGTCTTGCCACCACAGTGCATGCCACAAACCTTCCTAATGTAAAACAACTGGTCTGAAGCCCAAGTGCTTAATCCAAAAGACTTAGAATGATAGCTACACTTCAATCAAGTTACTACCAAGCAGTAATAAATACAATTGAATACTTTAGAGAATGCCTGGATTAGTGCTCAAGTTACACAAACAAAGCTAGATCCAGTAGGCCTGAATCCAGTCTATGCCACAGCAAACAAAGTGCACCAACTTCAGTAAGAAGCAGTTCAGATATGCATTCACTATAAGCCTTTAACCAGAAATTCCCAGCTCAGAAGGGCAGAGTCCAGCCTCTCCTCCCACAAGAGTGCAGACCACGAACCCTCTTAATGTAAAATAACTGGCCTGAAAGCCCAAGTGCTTTAACCAGAATTAATAAACTTGTAGAATAACAGACACTGAGCCCTCAATCAGCAGTTCCCAACTTAGAAGGATGTAAGCTACCTGTTCTGCCACTACAGTGCAGACCACAAACCCTCTCAGTGCAAAACAACTGGTCCGGAGCCCAAGTGTTTAAACCAAAAGGCTTAGAATGAGTTACACCAAGCAGTAATAAATACAGTTGAGTACTTTTAAGATGATGCAAAAGTAAAATAAAGTAGGTAGAAACACAAGTACAGTAAAAGCAGATGAAATTTTTTTTTTTTTTTCTGAACAAGTGCTGAGATCAAAGAAACAGATTTGAGTGCTGAAACTAGAAAACTGGCTAGTTATAAGAAAAAAAACTAAGCTAGAAGGCTTCCCTCCAACACAGAAGGGCTTGGGGGCTCAGAAGCCTACAAATAGTCTATACCACTTAACAGGAAAGGCAGGAAACAAGCTTAAATTTTTTTTCTGTTTCCCAGATGCTCTCTTTGTACACAGTAGGAGTGCCTGAAATCAGAATATGATCTCACTGTACTCATTTGAGTGAGCAAATGAGATGGGCCCAGAAGGAGTATCCAAACACAAATTCACAAGAGGGGTGGGCAGTTTCAAGGCCACTAAGATTAACACCAAAACAAAAACAGGGAGGGTGGGTGGGACTAACTGAAGAGCAGAGTCAAAACTTCCAGTTCAGTTAATATTCCTGCAACACATTTAAAATCAATTTAAATACTGTATTTTTTTGTGGGGGGGAGTGCAGATAAAGGTACTTAAATTCTCTTATATGTCCAGTTGAATACAGCTAGTTCTTAGCCGGCCAAAGCTGAGGTTTTAAGCAGAAAATATTTCACACTGTACCACTTAAATAGGCAAGGACAGGAAATCAAAGAATGTGGCTACCCCCACACCTGTAATTACTAGCAAATAACAAAATTCAGCAATATGCATCTATCATTTATATTTTTACATGTATTCCTCGTATATTTTTATAATTTATATTTTCATAATTTGCATTTTATAGTTTTCTATTATATTTTTTGATGCTTCATATGTCTTGGTTTACATACACCTTTTTATGTATATATTTGTGATTTCTGAAATATATACTCTGTGTATTTGGATATGTAGTTGAAATTTGCATGTAGGTTTATTGGTTTTATATGTATATTTCTTTAAGAAATCAGTACACCAATTTTAAGTTTCATGTTGTGATTGGATGATTAGGATTTGAATTGTTATATATAAAGACCATTTTTTATGTTGCTATTATGTGGTCTGATGAAGCTTATTGGCGAAAGCGCTTACCGTGTGCACTTGAAGGAATAAAAGGTTTATGCTTTTATACCATTTGGTACAGCTTGGTTGCTTCGTTGTGGTATTTGCTATATTAACTGTGATTTAAAACAAAGTTGTTGTCAACATGTTTATTATGTAGGTTGGGAGGTTTGCCATAATGGATAAAGTGTTTTCCTCATAGGTTAGGTGAAAGGTACAGAGTATGATTCTCACCTTGGATTATTGGTTAGGCGTAAAATGGTCCTTCAGAGCAGTTGATTAATATTCAACCATAAATCTATGTAAATATAGCAGGTGTACTGAAGCTTGCTGTTGGTAGTTTTATCCCCTCTAAACCATGATCTTACCACCATATATCACTTACACTCTCATTCTTCACTACTAACATTATTATACTCAGCTTAGTATTCCTTTAACTTATTTCAACTTATCCTTTTCTATCTCTTCACTCTTTCTTCACAGCTATCATTTTTGTACTTACCATTGTACTCCTCTGACTAGTTTCAGCTAACCTTTTCTTGTCTCTTCCATCCCTCAGACATACTGATGTAGTGTAGATGGCGTTACCAGTGAACCATGGCGATAGGCTTATAGCTTGTATGAATCCTGTAATTGAACTTCTCATTGCCATTTGAATCATGATTTACGTAATGTACTACTACCATCTGAGTTATGACTGCATGTATTTATGTAATAAACTTACACTTTTTGTCAAACTGTATATTTTCCACATATGTTTGGATCATAGACATGCTGCTATCTGCAATTGTTGTGATTATGAAGTTCTGTTCGCTGTATGTAATAATGTGTCACTGTTAACTCATTCTACTTCATTATAGTTTGAGTCTCTAATATTCTTGCCGTCTTTGTGTTGGTCACTGAAAAATTAATTGTCAAGGTACTCCTTACTGTGATGGATCCAAAGTCTTCTTTTAGACACTAAGGTCTTGCTGGCTGGATTCTGCTGGAATCAAAGTCTAGTTATAATTGCATTCACAGTCTGTTGCCCACAGAAACTTGCAGAATGTATACTGATGCAGCACCAAACTCTGTCACTTAACACAGATGCAGTAATTAATAAATAACTTTTTGTAACAAACCACACATACTGCTGTTGCAGCTTTAGTTACACTGTGCCACTTTACTTCTCAATCAGCATAGAAGATAGCTTTCCTGTACAAAATACTTCTCCTAACAGTTTCATTTGCTATAGTCTCTTTATAATGGTTTTACATCCTGTTTTTCACCTTGGTATTCTGTTTTGGTCTTTGTATGAAAACATCTTTTTGCTGGTGTTTGCAGAGAAACAATGTTTTCATCCTGTAGAGAAATAATGCTGATCTTGTGAAAATGCTGACTTGATGAAAGCATATCCATTCAAACTTCCCTTCTTAACAGTGTCATATTTTAGAAACACGTGCAGAGTGTTTTCCTGTTGTCCATTCTTTAAGAAAGCAGGTTAGCTTTCTTACTGAATGTGAAATGCATACATCATGTTTTTTACATTTTTGGTAAGTCTGTAAGAGGTCAGCTTTCTTGCTGACAGTGTGAAATGCTTACATTCTTTTAAATTTGTAGGAAAACATGTTATACCTTATTCATTTTGCATATTTGTACTTTCAACCTTAATACCTTTTTGAGAATACTCTTACAATTCTCTCTTTTTATTTTAAAACATACTCAAAACACTTTATACTGATGTGCATTTTGAATCAGATTATATAGAAAACGCATTAAGAAACAAAACCTTTAGTCTTCTTTTGATACAAGTCAAACTGTAATTTTACATAGTTAATACAATGATATCAAGTTTTACTACCAAAACTGAATGCATTTAACAACTTTTTCTTTTGCAGACCATTCTGTGAAAATATTTCATCAGTTATGGGCTGTGTCTGGTTTAGTTTTAACTTGATTAATTTATTCTTTTGCAATTACAGAATTTCATTTATGACTTAGAACTCTTGCATTAACTCTATGCAGCTGTTGAATTAACTGTTTACTTTTATTAATCATTTTATACCAATATATTAGAGATAGACTAATATCTATAAGAGACAATAACTATGTGCTACTGCAAACGTTATTTAGTGTTATAAATATACAGTTTCAATGTCATTTTAACCATAACATTGTGGTCATATTTCTGAACTCCCTATTAACACCTTGGTTGACACTGAAGTGAACTAAAGAATGCTGTTTACATATTAGTCCATTAGCTGTATGAGTACAATATTTTAATATAATGTTCCTTTAACGTAACCAATACTAGTACAGATAAAACGATGGTCCAAAAAACAGTGATAAAACTGCAACTAGTAATAGAATTACAACTTGACAAATTACTTTTGAACTTGTTACTTTACAATGTGTCCTATACAGTATATATCTACACAGACTGTTTGCTACTCATGCATTTCAATAGGTACCCTGGACCCATTTTTTTAAAATTTCATTTGTACTGAGTTATTTTATATTTGTACATACAAAGACTGTAAAGTACATTTAGTCTAATCTTACAAATTTAGTAATATTAATATCAAGCAAAATCTTGGACTAGTAGCATTACCACCAAAGGCATGGTATTAAACTACATATCCAGCAATTAGAAACATTTATGCTTTTGCATACCAACGTTGTCTTGACAAAACATTAAAAAATAGTGACCAGTATTGCTCATTTTTTACATATCTTTACTCTCTCTCTCTTGTATAGCTTTACAGTTTAACAGGTTGTAAATATAATTTAATATAATAACTGGCATGATAGCTGTTAGAAACTTGTAAAATATCTTATCCTGTCAGGTTTAATCTGTTTACCAGTATTTCTAATGCACTAATACCTGTTTTCTCCTCCCCCCTGAAAGTGTATTGTCAACAAGGAATGATATATTATTTCTTCCTGTGGCTTTATTTTAGACCCTTTTGCAGTACTGCTTATACAGTCAGTGTAAATCTGAGAAAGTACTCCTCCCCCTGTAGTATTGCAGTATTGTTTGTATTCTCACAGCGTAAATAAAATAAAGTATGTTAGCCCAACACTTTGGTTACACATTTGCTTTATTAGGTTACTAACAAACTATGGACCTTTGTCTGATTTGATAATTTTTTTTATAAAGTTTTTACTGTTTACCACCCTGCTTAATTGATTTGAACTGTATGTATATAATGGCCCATCGGCTGGCTATACTTGATGTAACAGTTTTTTTACTTTTAACATTTACCTGCAAACAGATTATCAGTGACATGTATGCACAATTGTGTTTTAATAAAAAATAAATTTTTAGAAAAACTCAAGCCACTTGTCTGGCAATCGGTCTTGTTTTTTACCTTATCTGCTCAATATTTCCTGTAACTATTTATTTGGGAAGGTCTGAGCTCACATTTTAGACTCTGTAGACCGTAATTAAGCCTTTTAGCATTTTTCCTTTAATCATCTGTTAATACACTTGCAATTTGATAGTAAAATGCAGTTATAAAAACACTCAGAAATATAATATGTATTTGTGATTTGCATAACTTCGCATTTATACTACATAAGTAGACATTATTTTACAATTAGTTTACATATTTTTTAACTTTGATTTTAGTATTTTTTATTTATTTAACTGTCCTGCCATTTATTTTACAAAGACTACTTGACTAATGCCATCTGTGATTTTATTTATTTTTAAAATTTAGAACTTTATTTACATTATTTATATTCGCTGTTGTCTGCCTTTCCTCTTGTGCATTATAAACAGATGTACTTTAGATGAAAAGAAAATACATGTATGCCAGTCTTTTGACTTCAGATCTTTACTGTTATTAACTACTCTCATTTGATTTTTATGCACTAGAACCGTTTTGTTTACCTTTTGACTCTACTATGAGAATAGCAGTCATACGCTCTACTTTACTGTAGTACTGATAAATATCTTGCTTTAATTGAATGAAAGTAAAACATTTGGGAATAATTTGTCCATACAGCAGATCCTGCCATGTATGCTTAACAGTTTTCAAAACACAAACATATTATAAAATATATATTTTTTGTACAGATCAGCTGTAGTTTCCTGCACTTTTGCAATGTTTTCTTAAGCTCAGCTGTTGTATGCAGAAAGTCAGTCTCTTGTCAGTTCAGCTAATTTATTTTCTTTATCCTGTAATTGCTGTTCAGTAGTTTTCTGTAATGCTGCACAGTCTTTCTGACATTTTTCAGTAACCTGTTCTGCTGAATCTCAAACTCCTATGCACTTTTGAAAAAATTTGTGTATAACTTGACTAAACTTCTTGAACTCATTGTGTCTGTCTTTTAGACGTCTACTACATTCTTTTTGTAACAAGATGTACTGGAGGTTCTGTCAGTAACTGATTTGACTGTTGTTGTAACTCTGAAATTAACCTTTCACATGTGGTGACCGGACATAACTGTTCAACATCTGAATTTAATGTAAGCATATTAACATTTTCTGGTTCTTTACCATTAACAGTTTTGTCTGTACAGTCTAACCTTTGAATAATGTCATGCACTGTATTTTTATGACATTGTACACAGAAAGCAGTTTCATATGATTTACACAATAAACATTTGTCATACCCCACATGATTTTCTTTGAGATACCAGTCAAATGTTGTAATCCATTTGCATAATGCCTTACTATCAACTTGCCCTAATAAAGTTTTACATTTACTAATAATGTGCTGTGTATACCAACTTTGCAGTTTACTCCATATTTTATCTGGTTGTTCTGCTACATTAAGAGTAAAGCTTGGCTTACACCTGCTTGAATTCTGTCTAATAGCATCCATACTAAAAATGTGACACAGAAAAAGGTCTTACCACTTAGCAAGGAACAGGTGATCAGGCTGTTGCAGATGGCTGGAAAATTTTTGGAGTCACTCGAGAAGCTGGTGAAACACAGCATACAGCGAGATGCTGTGAAAAGTTGGTGGTCACCTTTCTTGGAGAATTTATGGCACTGTGACTTTCCTGCACTGCAGACTCAATCTGGATTCAGATGTCTGAGAAACTGTACTACCACAAGCTGCATAAACTGGAATATTTATGTTTAGAATTTACATATATGTACAAATGTTAGTTACTGCAATTTGACTGAAGTGACCCTCTGCAGGCATCACCACTCCCCTGTGTTTGAATGCAGGCTAGGCTCACCATTGAAAAATTAATTATCAAGATGCTCCTTAGTATGATGGATCTGAAGTCTTAAGACTCTAAGGTCTTGCTGGCTGGATTCTGCTGAAATCAAAGTCTAGTTATAATTGCATTCACAGTATGTTGCATACAGAAACTTGCAAAATATACACTGATGCATTACTAAACTCTGTCACTTATACACTGATCCAGTAATTAATAAATAACTTTTTAAAACAAATCACATGTACTACTGTTGCAGCTTTAGTTACACTGTGCCACTTTACTTCTCGATCAGCATAGAAGATAACTTTCCTGTACAAAATACTTCTCCTAACAGTTTCATTTGCTATAGTCTCTTTAGTGGCTGCACATCCTGTTTTTCTCCTTGGTATTCTATTTTGGTTTTTGTATGAAAACATCTGTTTGCTGGTGTTTGCAGAGAAACAATGTTTTCATCCTGTAGAGAAACAATGCTGATCTTGTAAAAGTGCTGACTTGATGAAAGCATAATATCCATTCAAACTTCCCTGCTTAACAGTGTCACATGATAGAAACATGTACAGATTGTTTTCCTGTTGCACATTCTTTAAGGAAGCAGGTTAGCTTTCTTACTGACAATGTGAAATGCATACATCCTGTTTTTTACATTTTTGTTAAGTCTGTAAGAGGTCATCTTTCTTGCTGATAGTGTGAAATGCATACATTATTGCTAATTTTGTAGAAAAACATGTTATACCTTATTTATTTCGCATATTTGTACTTTCAACCTTAATACCTTGTTGAGCATACTCTTACAGTCACATCTAAAAAGTGTCATTGGACCAGTGCACTTATGAAATTAACAAATGTAATTAATTAAATAAATAAAAATGTGCTGTGTTCATATTTTAAAATTTAATGATATGATTACATTGTGATGCCTGAACATTCAAGGGAGCATGGGATCTTACCAGCTGTGTACAGAGATATTAAAGGTGTTACAGTGGGTTGTAGGCTGAAAGGAGGGTGGCTCACCAAAGACACAATTGCATATTTCAGGTTTGTTCACTGTGTGAGCAAATGTTTTTTTTTCAGGAAGCTTCCAGAGACTTTTTGGAATCTACAGTACCAAGTGTTAGATGTTACATTCAGTCATTAAGACAGATCTGAGTTGAATCACTTTACCACCTTGAGAATATTGATAACAAAAGCTGACATTCTTTCTGGCTGCATGGCACAGAGGGGTAAAGCCCTGACTGTGAGTAGATGAGTTGGGATCGATTAGCCACATGCTGGAGAAGCTGTCTGTGGAGTGCAAAGGTGAGTGGCTGTCACTGACTTGCCCATATCTGGAGAGGAAGGCAGTTCCACTGCCTTGCTGACACCCAGATGAAGACGGATTTCACAGCAGGCAGCACATCCACCAAATAGCAAGGTCCTGCTATAGCCAGGATTAGCCACATGTCTAAAACAGTGTATTTTATTCGGCCAGAGTTATGGAATGATGCATATGAAGCTGCCATGTAGGAAAACTGAGCCAGGGCATAACCCTTGATGTCTGTCTGGGTGACCACCTTCTGCGGTCACTTCTCATCTAAAGTAAATGATGGCTAATAGTTGACAGGCACAAGGGAGAAAAAGACATAGAAAAAATTCCTTATTTTATACATCTGTTCCGTCCTTCCAGACCAAAAGCTTGGAGACTGGACACATTCGTTCTATGTTGATGATGCTCCTTCCTTTATAGTTTATCCCTTTCCAGTTGCTGAAAAGATCCCACATGAAATCCAGAGAATAAATTCAGACAGTCTTTATATAGGCTTACTTAGCATAAGATCTGATTTTAAAAGCTCACTGCTTTAAATCAGTGCTAGAATCTCATGTCAGGATGTCCTAATCTCAGCATTAACCATATCACTTGCTTTGTTCTATCTTGAAAGCATCCAGGAAGCTCTCCAGCAGCTTTTTTTCTGTGTTAGTTAATGGAAATTTCAACACAGTGTTATTGTGACTCCAAATATTTAGAGCAATTTTATTTAAAAAAATAAATAAATCCTATTCCAAATCATCCTTCTTCAGAAAAGAGACTGACTCCAGATCATTCCTTTATAAGTTTTATTGGAATAAGTGTTTTCACTCTTGTAGACTTCTGAGATGTAAGAACTGCATCTGAAGAAGTTTGCAAGGATGAAAGGACTTATCCCAATAAAACTTATAAAAGGAATGATCTGGAATCAGTCTCTTTTTTGAAAGAGGAGGATTTGGAACTACAATTATTTTTTCAGAAATTTAATTTGCTGAAGGGATTATACTTGGACCCTGAACAATCCTGTGTTGGAATTTCAGATTGTCCTGGTGTATACGCCTTGTATACAGCCAGGTTGGATTTGAGATACTGGAGTCTCCACCAGTGGGTGACCTTGGATTGTCTGTGTTGGTTAATGAAAGGACTGTCTTTCTGGACTGAATATGAGAGGTCTGTCCCTTCAGGGCTCCCCTGTCTCTTTTCCCCTCAAGTACTTTACCTACATAATTCTTCTAAAAAGGCTTGGTCTACTCACATAACTTGACATTCCAGCCACATGTATTCAGAGGATTTTCTATTGGCAGTGCACAGGCAGGTTAAACAGCTTTTAAAAGGGATTTGACATCTCAGGGACGCTTTCAAAAACTCGGGCTCTCACTCAGTGTAATTTGCAATGTTTCTTTGTGAGTTCAACACATTGTAAACACCATTTTTTAATTTCGTAATGTACAACTGGAAATAAAATCTCTGTTTAAGGCATCATGGATCTCTTTTGTTGATGCTTTCATAAACTATACATGACTTAGTAATGACAAGTACTTTGTTGTTGAAATTACTAAGAGCTTTGTTCTGGTTAAGTGAATTATTTAGCCCCAAGTATGTGTTTGGGAAGATAACTATCAAGCTTGTTGACCTAATCTGTTTTGAGTATCTGTTACATACAGGTAAACACTTGTCAGTTATGAAACAGGAATCATGCAAGGCTGGGTTTCCTCTACAAATGCAGTTGCCATAACTAGGAAACCTCAACATTTTATAGAAGTCTTACTTAGGCATTTTATACTTTGGTCACGTGAGAAAGGATAACTGAATCTTTAAACAGTCATCACTTTCGTAAAGTTTTCTCAAGTCCAGTAAGGAACAGAGACTTTGTTATGGAGTCGCATATAACAGTAGTTTCAAAATTAAGTCTGCAGTCAGGGAATGCAAATTATATTTCAGTTAACAGACCAAGTAATGCTGAACTTACAGCACGGTTTGTGAATACAAGATATACTTTTTCCTATTCAGTCCTGCAGTACATCTTTTCCCGTTTGTAAGTCTAATGTATCTGTAGCTCTTTTTGTAGCCCAGATGTTTATGTGATTCAGTGAAGCAACAACTGTGTTAATAGGAAAATGGGGCATTACTCTGCATTTCCTGTAATTAATGGAGAACTCTTTGAAAACTTCTTTATTTAAAATAAATCTGCAAACTGAGCACAGCTGTGGAGTGCAAGACGTTCTTCAAAACCTTTAGCTGGAAATGGCCTGGGGCATCTCCAAGGGGATCTGTAATGATAGTAATTAAGAACGAACCTCGGCACTGAAATGACTGCCTTGCTTAGTTCTTGTCTGAAATGAGTCACTAGCTATAAGTGGTTTTGGTTTACATATGGAAAATGTATTTTTTATAATTAATGAAAAACAGACTTTGGCAAGCAAGTGAACCAGGTCCTTATTTATGTGAGTGCAAATGTCTGCAGTTTGTTTATGACTCATTTATTCAGTTCTTGTATTGTGACTACAGTTTGCTTACATTAAATTAACATAAAACTCACTCAGAGTAGCTGCATAAAGGCTTTTTGGTGTATGTGTATAATAGAAAAAGGAAAGAAGAAATGTTAAATGACTGCTGTATACTTGTCGGGTCAGAGTTTAACATTACTTGTAAAAAGCTCTTTGGTTGTCTGTTTTTATATATAACTAGGCTAGGATGAGGGGATGTATGCAGTAAACGCAGTAATGATGGTGTCATTACTGGACTTTTGGCAAGTTATGCAAGCTTTGTTCAACATATTTATGAAAGGTTATCAAACACAGTGTTGTTAATGCAAAGTATGTACCTTTAACATTTTTTCACTGAAAAGTAATGATAGGTTCATAGGTTGGTACTAGGCTGTCAGCCCTAGGGCCTATACAAGCCTAGCCATAGCAATTCCCTGGATATTTCTTCCCACAATATTTACTTCCCTGGACCCCTGCCTAGCAGGGCGAGTGACGTGATCCCTGGAGTGAATTTCCTATCTCCCTTCCAATTGTCAAGGTTAAGCCGCGGTGGTACAGCAGTAGCGTTGTTGCCTCACAGTAAGAGGTTCTCCTGTTTGATTCTCGACTGGAGTGCGTTCTGTGTGGAGTCTGCATGTCCTCCCCACGGTTGAGTGGCCTCCGAAAGACATCATGAATGGGCATGCCTTCGCTGAAGGTTAGGTGTCGGGCTGGCAGCTCGGCACCATAAAAATCTACTGCCAATCATTAGCGGACCGGAGTTCCGCTGTGGCGACCCCTAACCAGGAAAAGCCAAAAAGACAAACAAATATCCAATCGTCAAGATTACTTTTGAAGAGGGCCAAGGAGGCACTCTGCTTGACATGTATGGGCAGTCTATTCCAGAGTATGAGGAGTCTCTGGGTCAGGAACCTATCCCTCCAGCATGTTTTGTTCATTCTGATGACAAGGTTTAGATCCCTGGAGCGTGTGGCTCTGAGGGATTGGGATTTCTTTAAGTTGAGCATGTCCAATAGCTCAGGGTTTGACATGGCCTTGTATGTTAAGCAGAGATCCCCTTTGAGTAGACGATATGCAACAGAGTATAGCTGGAGTTTTTTTAAACGGTCCTCATAGGGCATCTGCTTTAGGCCTGTGATTCTTTTAGTGAGGTATTTCTGTGGCCTTTCCAGCTGTTGCAGATGTATTGTGTGGTACATACCAAACGGGGCGTTGTACTCTATAATGGGTCTAATGAGGGATGAGTACAGTGGGACAATGACCTCCTTTTTCTGGATGAAAAGCCCTTAGTGATGAAGTGTGCCACATAGAAAGATTTCCGGACTGTTGTGGCAATGTGGTTATCGAAGGTGAGACCACGGTCCACCTGTGTCCCCAAGTCTCTCATCACACTTTCAGTGTTTAGTGTACTGCCACCTATGTGGTAATTCAGGGGTACATGTTTTTTTCCCAAAGCGGTTAACTATACATTTCTTAGCATTAAGCTTGAGCCCAATGGCTCTGGCACCAAGCATCTGTTTCTGTAAGGCCCTTTTGTAGAATATCCACATCATTTGGGGATTCAATAATGGCTCCCAGTTTGCAGTCATCTGCGAACTTTGTTAGCCAGAGTCCCTTAGTGTTGGCCTGTACTTCAGAGAAGTAGATGCCAAACAAGAGCGGTCCCAGGACTGAACCCTGAGGTACTCCACTTGTCACTTGTCTGGAGCTGGATTTGGAGTTGGCTACATTTACAGTCTGGGTTCTGTCAGTAAGCCAGGTGGCAACCCATCGAGTGACGTAGGGATTTATGCCCAGCTTAGTAAGTTTATCTATGATTCCAGAGTGGGGGATGGTGTTGAAGGCCTTGGCGAGGTCCAGGTAGGCTCTGTGGACCACCTTATCCTCGTCCACAGGTCTAGAGACTGATTCGAAGAAGTCAGTCAGGTTCAGGAGACAAGATCGGCCCTTCACGACCCCAAACTGGATGGGGTCCAGTGTTTGAAGGTTGCCAATGTTTTTGTCTATAAGTTCCATGATAATGCGTTCCATGCCCTTGCAGATCAGGCTCATCAGACTGATGGGATGGTAGTTCCTGGGATACAAGGTAGATCCCCCCTTGTGGAGTGGGATAACTGTAGTTGTGCGCCACTCAGTGGGCACGAAGCCTGAGGTGAGGCTATGATTAAACATGACACTTAGATGAGGTGCCAGTTAATTTTGTAGTTCATGTAGTACACAGCCCGGGATGTCATCTGGTCCCATGGATGCTGTATTCTTAGCTTTGGAGAGTGCAGTTTCTACCTGTGTGGCCATGATTTCCAGAATTTGGCAATCTTTTGGTATTGAGATGGACCCTTTAGATTGTGAGAGGGGGGTGAAGTTGGCACTAAATTGATCTGCCAGGATATTAGCAATATCCCTGGGATCAGTATATTTAATGCCATTCTGTTGTAGCTCAGAGCAGCTGGAAGTGTGAATATCCTTGGTGAATATGGACACTTCTCCACCTTTAGTGTTTCGGTCTTGGTTTGGTGGCCGAAAAATGTGGTAAGAGTTGTAGCCTGGTATTGCAGGGGTTCTCTCTGGAGCCTTGAACCAGGCCTCAGTTACTGCACAGATATCGATGTTCTCCATTTTTAGGTGTGCCTCGAGAGACTGCATTTTGAGGTTTAGACTTCTAGCATTTAGTAGCATTACCTTCAGATTTTGCATGCTTGTGTCTGTTACGGTGGTGGTTTTGTCCTTTGATCCTTGCCTAAAGAAGACACTATAGGGGTGGCAAGAGCTTTAGCCAGTAACCTGAATCCCAGGGGTGACAGGTGCAGACCATCTCTGGCAAAGCATCGTGGTTTGTCGATCATGTTGTCCCAGGCAGACAGATACTGGATCCCCTTTGAATGACACCAGAAGCTTAGCCAATTGTTAAAGTCAATCATTTTGTCCTTATACTGTGGTATCATTCTGGGCGAAGGCAGGATGCTACTCATGGCTAGGGTCATACCTGCCTAGGCCACATGATCCAAAAGCTCTTCCATGTCTCTTTTCATGTAGTCCAGGGAGGTACGTCTCAAGTCATTCATTTCAACATGGACAATGAAAGAGTCGTATTTGTACTTGTTGTGGAGTTTCTTGAGTGCATGCATTATGTGGCGGATCCTGGCACCCGACAGGCAGCTGACTGTAATTTTCTCCTTGTTCAGCCTGGTGAGTGGGACAAAATGTTGGGTACGTTGTCTTGCCTTAGGGGCTGTTGTTGAGTGGCACACTGGTGTTGTGAGCTATGTGTCACTTTGGTTGTGACTGGTGTTTGTTTGTGTTTCAGCTTCAGAGGTCCTTGTTGCTTGGGCAGGTTAATGTTAAGGGCCTCCGCATATGTGGGTTTAGTGTTGCTATGTGTGGGTGTTGATGGTGTGGGTTTTGAAGGGCTATGTGTTGCTTGAGGTGTAGTGCAGGTGTTAACCTTCTCCTCTTGACTGTCTAGCACAGTCTTGGCTGGAGAGAGCTTTGCTTCCAGTTTGGCTATGTAGGTGCATCTCTCGCAGGTTGTAGTGTTGGGTGGTAGGAGGAGAGGGTTGTCTGCGCACATGAGGCAGTTGCTGCATTGCCCCAGTATGCCCAGATTCACCAGGTGGACAGGAGAAATCACCAGAAGCTGACCCTTGGACATGTCTGTTTAGGTGCTTTTTTGTAATGTACAAGAGCTGTTTTCCCTTACCTTTGTAATTATAGGCTGTTTAGTGCCTATGAGTAATTTCTCCTTATTAACAAGGAGAGTTGAGTGCTTGTATCAGTTTAAGGCTTCCTAGTGCTTTCCAGCAGGTTCTAGAGCAAGTGCTAGTCACAGGGGTTCACATTTTAGTGCTACTACTGAGAAACCAGCTAGTTCTAAGGAAAAATTTGAAGAGCAGACTTTCTGGCACCTGGAATAGTTTAACCGTAGCCCCGCGGTGCTGCACGATGCGTAAAACGCACAAACACAAGTGTTTGTAAGCCAGAAAGTTGAAAGTGATAGAAATCAGCCCAAAATGGCTAATAAAATTACAATTTCAAAGCTGGAAACCACTCCTCTAGTGTTAGATAGGCAGTACAGTGCTCACCATTCCCACTGGTAAGCAGTAAGACTTCCCTCTACCACAGCAAGGTCTGGATAGTTCTGAACACAGAAAATAAAGTAATTTTAATTTTTATTATTTATGCTTCTTTGCCCTTATAAGCCAGTGACACTGCAACATATGAGTAGCATATGTTTGCCCTGTATTTAGAAGTCATTCAATTCAGTTGTCTGAGACAGGAACCAATGTACCAAAAACAGCTACATTTCTTCATCATCACCATCACCTTCTACTTAAGTACTCCATCTTCAGGGTTATCTTTCAGTAACTGTGTATATGGCATGGTAATGCACTGTCCAACCCACTGATGTCAGCATCCCTACAATGTACTTCCTTTTCTAATCCATGGTAGGTTACAAACCATTGTGCTTAACAGTTTTCTGACTGTATCAACAGTCCACATAAAGCTGGTTCTTTTCTAAATGTATGTATTGATGGTTCATGCTGATGTAAGTCTCTGCTCACTTCTGTTCCAGGCTAATAGCTGACCATCATGACTTGTTCATTCACTTATTTTTAGTTATTTTCTGAGCAGTACAGAAGCTGAGAGTTGACCCAGTCATAGTTTGAAAGTACATTATCAACTGTGTATGTTTTTAAACACACTTCCAGCACTGTGGATCAAGCAGTTTTCCATCCCCAAGGTATCATTAGCCATCCATCCCTCTCTGTTTCGGCCACCATCTCCAGTTCTGTGGTCGTTTAGCAGGACCAGTGTTTCTTTGGCACATTCTTAACTTCATTCTTCTGCACTACAGAGCTGACATTTTTTTGTATATTTTCATCTGTGATAATTGCTTAGTGTCAGGTTGTGTATCGGTTGTCAGACAAAATGTGCAACCTGAGTCTTTATTTTTCTTATCAGAAATTATTAATAACAGAATTGGTTTATTACTCATAATGTTAATTCTTGAGTCTGGAAGACTGATACTTCCTAGTAGCAGACATGAAGCACACATCCTAGAATTTTTAAGCACAAACACATGGATAGAATTTAAGTTCCAACAATTGTATTTGTTCAGCAGTAACTCAGTATTATTTTCTATACCTACCCACCTGAAGGAGCAAAACTTAAATGCTTGCGTTATGTAGAACTTTGTGTACATCCTCAAGTTTTATGTTCATTTATTTTCATTGATAGGTTTGCTGCTAAACTCCTTTAACCTCCTATTACTTAGAATTGATTAGGTAGGGATTAAAGGAGCACCAGCCTCTCTTACAAAGTTAATTAACTTATAGACAAGAAGATGTTGTAAAATTATGCCAGTATCCTTACTTTAAGATAAGAAATCTCTACCAGGCTTGCTAAATTGAATGAAACAAATAGTATTTGGGAGGTTAAAAGTATGAACTGGCTTGATTTGCTTACTTAACTCTTGTCACTGTAGTCATATGTTGTATATACTATGGCAGTGGGTGATTTCATATTTTGTCAATTGGAGAGGGGTATTTTTTTTAATACTGATTAAACTAGAGCCTCCTACCCCATTGTTAAATGTATGAATTATCCATAACCCTAAAGTGGTGTATTGCTGCTGTACAGTAGCATTATTCTAGAAAAGGAACTTCCCATCTTTTTAAAATAATGCCCTTGTGTAATGTGACCTCTGTGATTATTTCTCTCTGCTGATGCAGTGCAGAGATGGAAGCTGTAAAATGGACTATGCATGCACATACCCATGTACATAACAATATATTCTGCGGGCATGGACTAAATGGAGGTGCTGTGGCAGAAAGAAATGCAGTAAAAGTTAAATAAAAGAGAATTTTTTAAGGACTGTGACAGATGAGTTTTACTGATTAGAAATATACATTACACCTCTCCACTTTTAATTTGTTTTCAGAAGGGACATGGATTTGTAGTGAAATACTGCATGTAGCATTGCCTCCTCGTAACAAGGTTCTGTGGTTCAGTTCTTGGCTGGGTTCCCTTCTGAACAGAATCTGCTTATCAGTGTTACATCAGCATGGGCTTTCTGTGGTCAGTCTGGTTTCTCCTACTTTTCCGAGACATTCGGTAGTTGAGCTGACATTCCCCAGATTGCTTGTATGAGTGTATGTAGTGTGTGAGTGAGTGAGTGAGTGAGTGAGTGAGTGAGTGAGTGAGTGAGTGAGTGAGTGAGAGAGACTGCACATTCTCTGATAAACTGACACCTTGTCCAGAATGGGTTGCAATGCCTTGTATCCACTGGCTGCTGAGATAAGCGCCAGTATCCCAGTGATCCTGTAGAGGATGAAGATGTCTATCAGAAAATGGGTGGATGGATAAGTTTTGCTGTTTGTGGCAAGATAAAATTATGGTGTTTGGTAGCTAAACCAATTTGTCTTTGAGTACAGCTACCAGGTTTTTCTTTCTAACTGGAGATTAGTCATAAATTAGTAAATTGAAATTGAAGTTAAAGTACACACCACTACTGTTTCCTGTTAAGTTCCCCTCCTCCCCCATTCTACATAAAGCACATGTCCTTTCTGACCCAGTGTATCATGGGACGTGAGAGAGTGAGATAAAAGTTGCCGAACAAAGCTGTTAACCATGTAGGAGTACATTTTTTTGTATGCTGTTAATGGCGGGTCCCTCCGGATGACCATGAAGTACAGTATACTGCAGTGCCCACTACAGTGGACTATATATATAAGAGCTCACTTCTGCACAACTGCAGTTCCATTTAGATTAAATGAGCATACTTCAGATGACTTGTGCTTCTTAGAGTCCCTAATGCAAGTGCTGTGTTACAATCGCAGGCCATCCCCCCAGGTGAATCTCATAGCAAGACTATGCCAAACCTGCCCATGATGGGCGAGCCAGCATGAGTTTCCACTTCCACCCCCTCTGATTGGTTCTTGCATTGTTCAAGCCAGTAACTGAATTCAGGTCATCTGAAGCATACTCAGGGCCAAAACCTGCATGCCACAAAGCCAGCCATCACTACTCACTGCTTTTTACTTATGCAAAATACAGTCACTCTTAAGGCATCATAACTAACCAGTGTAAGTCTTTGTATAGGCTGCCTTTGTTGTTCAGTCATTCTCTGATATCCAAGAGCTAGAGCCCATGTCAGCACGTAGAGAGCATAAGGCTTTTTTATTTTAAACTTTATTTTAGTTTATTCATTTGTCAAACATTTTAGTGAATTAGTCGTCATAGACCTTTTCATGAATGAGCTAAGCCACAAGCACAAGGGTCAGTTTACATGCAGTAGTCGTTCAATCAATATGTTTTTGGTAGAAGGGAGGAATACCTTGAGAAAACCCATGCAGACATGGGGACTGTATGAATAATCCACATAGTAAGTGACCAAGTGACCAGAAGTCAGGAGTGAATTCTGTGGAGATTGTAAGGCAGACATCTTAAGCACTAAGCCACTCTGCATCAAAGTAATCCTCATCAAGGAATCCAGTTTATTACAGAAGATATGCATGTTTACATGCATATACACACACACATAGTACATTTATCTGCAGATAGTTTGGAGGCTTGCCATTGCATTTGCAGTATGTCTTTGTGATGTGTGAGTAAATCAGAACACCTAGGGGAATAGTCTGGCTACATATGACTGCTTGAGAGCAGTTACACAATGTAAATATTCTTATAATTAAAAAAAAATTGTCTAAATGATCTGTCAAAGAGCACTTATCTCTGGGTTTTGTTCCATCATTTTGGAAGGAAGCCATCACTGTCCCCATATCTAAAGGAAGGGAACTCAGTTTTGGTAGATTAGTATTGCCCTTTTAGCCTAAGAAGTATTATAGGCAAATATTTCAAATGTGTGATATGATGACAGGGTGTCTGAATTCTGATTTTGGTATATACCAGCATGGATTTACAGCAGGATGCTTTTTTAGTAAATTTTTACTGGTTAACATGGGAAATGGTAGATCAAGGTCTCTGAGCTATTTTTTGTATCTTGATCTGGCAAGCCCTTTGATTCAGTGCCACATAAAGAAATTTTGAAAATATGGAAACACAATGTTAATGCCTTTATTTGTAGATGAATAAGCATTTGGTTGAGTGGGAACAATTGTAGCATTAAGAATTTCACACTGTGTCAGAAACTAAGCTTGTAACAGTAGGATTCCCACAGGGGTTGATGGAACCAAAATAGTTTCCACATCAGGAAGGCATTTGGGTTTGTAAGCTTGCAGATGACAAAGTGTGGGTGATTGTGACATACTGACAAAAGCCAGATTGCAGGGAACTTGGAAAGGACTGAAGTGTGGTTATTGAATAGTAATATGGAATTTAATGTTAAAAAATCAGAGATCCTCCATTTTGGTGTTAGTAATTTTAAAGTATCTGTATTCAGTAGACAGTAAGCTTTGTCCATATGGATGACACTGTAAAGGGTCTTAGACTCGTTGTTGATATGAGGTTGTGCTTTCAAGCAAACCTGCAAAATGTTGTAGGGAAAACTTACTCTACTCTAAAGGAAATGCTACACAATATATCTAGCTGGGAAGCTGAGATATTACTGCCTATATACAAAGTGGTAGTAAGACCTGTTATTGAATATCATATGGTAGTATGTAGTTATAATATGGCTCATATTCGTAGGTTGGAAAGAATCCATAGGGTCTACGCACTCTATCCCACCCCCACCCATCACCTGATCAGAGCTTTTAAAAACACTTATAACACAATACACTGCTTGGGAGCCATTTTTTTGAATCCTAGTAACTGCTCTGTCCTGGCATTCTGTGCACCTCCTGCTTCTCTCTGTAAGTACTGAAGTTCAATTGCTGAACCTAATTTACTGAATATAACTGCAGTATCATCTAGTTTTTGACTTGTAACAGAAGCTACTTGTGTACTGTTTATGCAGTGACTCTGTAGAAGACTACTAGTGTTGTATGAATTTTTTGCCTGATATTTATTTATACTACTGTAAAGCTACTGTAATGTTTTTGTGAACCATTTTGACCAAAAACGAGTTCAGAACTATGCCAATAAGTTACCATCTCTAACTAATGCTTATATGGAAAGATACAAATCATTTACATCTATAACAGAGCTATATGGTGCTGAAATACTATTGAACTAGATACTAAGAAATATAATCACTGTCTAACGCATTATCTAACTACTGCTAGGCATTTCTGGTGAACTAATCTGTAACTGGGACTACATTAGTGTGTATTAAATATTCCTTAACGTACCATTAATAAAAGAGGGTTAAATACTGTTTTTATTTTTGCTATTGCATGACTAGCCTAAGTCTGTGTATTTGTTACCTAGTATTTTCTGCTCTGTTTAATACTGTGAACTCCCCATTTGCAGAGGTTCTACTCACCTCGCCCTAATGCCTATATCTCTGCTCTCTTCTACAGTGTTTAAATATACCTGCTGCATTTTTTGCTGAAAATATAACTCTGCTGCTTTGCCTCTTCCTCAGGACTGTACTCTGCGATCTGAAGCTGCGGCGGTCTACTATCTGCCCCACTATCTTCCACTACAGCGCTGCACTAGTTATTAAAACCATGTTTAAATATACCTGCTGCATTTTCTACTAAAAATGTGACTCTGCTGCCTTGCCTCTCCCTTGGGACTGTACTCTCTGATCTGAAGCAGCGGCAGTCTACTACCTGCCCCACCATTTTCCACTACAGAGCTGCACTAGTTATTAAAATCTATAGGTGTTTTTTTCATTAATGTATCTTACTTGTTGTTCTGAGTGAGTAGTGTACATGGACGCTAAGGCCTGCCATAGAACCCCCCCCCCTTTTTCTTTGCAACTGACTTAAAATTAACAGCATCCCTTAATTAACAGTCGACCCTGACTTTCCTCCTGATTTACTGTTAGCTACTGCCCATAAAAGTCGCAGTGGTGTTGCCAGTCACAGTTAAATATAATCACACTTTAACCAGTACCTTACCTACTCTAGCTCACTGTTTCAGTTCTTTGCTGAGTTCCTTACCTTGTGGAATTGATTCAGCCCGCTCCGTTCGCCCTCACTATTGCTCAGGCTCACTTCTCTCCCCACCCTGCCTATACCCAAATTTATTCATAACCACAACCACCTGACTTTCTTAACACTTCCCACCAACCTATCGCATAATCCTCCAACCACTCCCCCATCTCTTTCCTTTCACCACCTTCTCATTAATTTGTTTGGTGGTGCTCTGTCACATCACACTATCCTTTCTCCCTCTAATAACTCCCAAACCAGATAACTTAACTCCACATATACAACCACCACGCCACTTCAACTCTCAGCATGCTTGCACCTCCGATTTTCTTAGCAGTTCTCCTCTCCCTAGGCTACCATCTAACTTCGTACTACTCCACTATCACTAACCATAATCACCTAAACTCCCCCATGCTAACCTTAACCACAATCACCTAAACTCCCCCACGCTAACCTTTTCAAACACTCACCACCATAATCGCATATACATTTCACGTACCATCTTCAACCACACCCCCTTTGAGCTCACCAAGCTCATTTACAAAGAAACTAATTATAAAAAAACTACCCAGTTTACTCATACACAGTATGATCACCACTTACCTACACACACACTGACCATTGCTACTAACCAACTTGCACTCCGTGGCGACATCCACCCTAACCCAGGCCCCTCCACTACTATACCTACTGCTACAAACCTACATGCATCTATTATCCCCTTCAAGCAAAAATCCTCTGACCTCTTAATACTCAGTATAAACATCTGCAGCATCATGAATAAAATTGAAGAAGTACACGCCTCTATATCCTTCTATAACCCTGACATTCTAACCAAGACCTGGCTCAAGCCCCACATCAAAGATACCACCATAGCCCCTCCTGGCTACAACATCCTTAGATGTGATCAAATAGCTAAAAGAGGTGAGGGCATTGCCCAACTTTACAGGCACAACCTTACTCTCCAGCAAATATGTAAAGATATCCCCACTTTCGGCTATGCAGAAACCCTGTTTGCAAATATAAAATTAAACCAGCAGAAACAACTCAACATTATAGGTGCCTGCTTACCACCAGGTGACATTATTGCCACCCTAAAGTCCATTTTACATTGGACTTCCACCACCCTTCCTCAGGAGACACCTATCCTGGGGGATTTCAACATTGATTGGGCCTCTGTCATGGCATCCACCCCAAAGTACCACTTAAACCTATTTAACTTCACACAGCTTATCCAAACCCCCCACCCATATAAACAAATCCACCAAAAAGGAATCCATATTAGACTGGATCCTAACCAACAAGCCTTCATCTGCCAATATATCTTGGTACATTACCCGACTCCCTCAGTGATCACCTACCCACATTCATACTAAGTCAGTACACAAAACCCATAAAATCCCCCATCCTACTTTCTATCCGTAGTTCCAAAAATTTCCTACCAGACCAATTCATCAACACCATAAAAAAATAAATTGGTCACCTCTTAAAAACTCTACCATTAGATGAAGTCGTGGATTACTTTAACACTACCTTCTTAGGTATTCTTAATCTTATGGTCCCACAACATATAGTTCATACTAAAACGAACCCAGCCCCCTGAATCTCAAAGGACACAAGATCACTTCTCAAACAACGAGACATAGCTTGGGCAACCTGTCATACCGACAAAACAAGTACCAATCGACAGTACTTCCTAGAGCTCAGAAACAAAGCAAAAAAACAAATACATAATGACAATAAAAGTTATTATATCCAGCTACAAAAAACTCACTACAACAATCCACAAATACTCTGGCCCGCAATCAATCACATTCTCCAACCAAGCAAAGTCACCTCCACAAACCCTAACATTGAAGGTGATAACAATGATATTGCCAAACAGTTTAATGACTATTTCACCTCCTCCATCCAAAAGTTATTCAACAATTTCCCCACTACAACTACAAATACCCCCAAATTAAAAAAAAAACGGTCACCATAAGACCAACTCCCAAATCTCTCTTAAACCAGTTCTAAACACCTTGCCAAATTGAAACCCACCTCTCTCACCTACCCTATTTCAATACTAATCAATAGATCCATAGCTGAACACACTGTCCACTGTCTCTGGAAAATTTCTTACTTCATCCCCCTACACAAAGGTGGTGCATCGACAGAACTTAGGACTGTCTCCCCTATCAAAAGTCTTAGAAAAATGTGTACACACCCAACTACTGAATCATCCTCTTCAATGTAACCTACTAGCAAATTCTCAACTTGGATTTCAGCCAAACCATAGTACCACCTCTGCCCTTATATCCTTTACTGACTATGTCAACCAACAAAGAAATCTCAGTAACTTTGTATCTGTTGTCTTCCTAGACCTGTCAGAGGCATTGGACATGGTGTCCCACTGCAAATTACTATCAAGTCTCTCTGAGCTTAATCTGGATAACTCCTCTCTACTGTGGTTTAAAAATTATCTGTCCCTCTGGCAACAAGCTGTTAAATGGCATAACTCTGTCTCCCCTCTCCTCCCAGTGGGACAAGGTGTTCCGCAAGGATCATTCTTGGTCCCTTACTATTTTCTGTCTTTACCAGTAACATCCCCTTGTCTAGCCAACAGACTAATATAGTACAGTGTGCTGATGACACCTCCCTTATTGCTCAGCCCCCTGTCTACAGTTTCTACAAGATAGAACCCACAAAGCTTTCACTACTATAGAAAAATGGCTAAATTCCTCCCAACTCATACTAAACCCATCTAAGACCAAACTCATGATCTTCCACCCATCCAGAACGTTCACCCCTACCTCACCATTCTCAGTAACATCCTCCAATACCCTTATCATACCAGTAACTCAAGCCACGCCACTAGGTGTAACTATTGATCAAAACCTAAAATTCGACAAACATATAGCACTAACAATAGCCAAAGTTTATAAAAAACTAGGTTCCCTCTACCAGTGCAAGAGCTTCCTCACACAGGAATCCTGAATCACTATCTCTCGTATCCATCTACTCTCCACCTTACTATACGCTTCCCCAGTTCTAACTAACCTAATCAAATCTGACCTTCTGAAACTATCTACCTGCTACAATAAATTCTCAAACTTTGTAACCAATGCTAAGTTTTGTTCACACCGCCTCCCTAAGACAACTAGGATGGTTAGAGCTCCCTAACCTGCTAAAGCACAGTCAACTTCTCCTGACCCAACAACTGCTGTACCAACCAAGTAAACATCAGCAAAGCTCTTCAGTACCACCCTACTGACTGTTACCAATTGCTTACATAGCTCGGGCCAAACTCTTTATCACTATGCAGTTGCTAAGGCCTGGAACTGTCTACCCTCTGGCATTAGATGTCTAAATAGTAAACATACTTTCAAATCCCTACTAAGAGATCTCCTGTTCAAAACTTTGATATGTTCCTGTACAAAACCAGACTAATTTCACCTGTTCCTGACTTTCACCATCCCTAGATCACAGGTGTACTGTGTAGTTTCACTTGGTGCATAGTACTGTGAACCAGGTGTTTAGGCTACCTTTATAGTTATGATTTCTAGTTTATGACCCTGTTTGTCTATGGAAACTTCTTTTTGAATTTATGTTCAAGCAGTTGTGTATTTGTTGTATAATATTGTTTAATTGTTCTCAATATTCTAACCACTGTATGCTGCATCATTTGTAAAACTTTGATTTTACTCATTTTATATGTTCTAAGCTCTTTGTACAAAATAGCTATGTTTATATAATTTTTTATTATTTTTTTATAATTTTTTTGCTATGTATCTGGAGCTTTTGTCCCTGTGCTTGTGCTGAAAACAGTCACCTTGTGTCTAGTCGGACTAACCCAGTAATCAAATGGAAAATAAAATAAATAAGTAAAACTAATTTGTGAAAATAAGGTACTTCAGTTGCAAAATTAGACTTCAGATGCTTTGTTTGTTTGCAGTATGTAATAAGTTAATAAGATGGTATCTTATCCTGACTTATAAGTGTAAAGATAATAATGTTATGGCATTAACAGTGGACACTGAATTTAACAACCATCAGCAAAGCACAAGGAACTATGGTGCATTAGCTGAGGTGTTAAGGGTAAATATGGAGTTAAGGAAGAACAACTTCCATGTAATATCATGGCTGCTGTGTAGTGCTCTTCCACTGGGAATCAGAATTGCAAAGATTTTGCAGGTGTTTAAAAAAGGCATTGGATGACGTTATTGGGATTGGAGCATCTGATCCCTCAATGTTAGGTAGCAAGCTCTTGGAAGACCTTAAGTAAGACTTGGAGTTTGCTACTGTACACATTGAACACTTGAATATTTACCTTGTCATCTCCAAGAGGTTATGTACGTGTACAGATGTTTTTGTTTACCCACATAGTCAGGCCTCCAGACACCATAAAAACAGGAAAATGGAGAAGCCTAGAAGATTGGTCTAGGCTTCTTTTCTTGTTTTTATTGTGTCTAACAAACCCATTGTGCTCTCTGTCCTTTTCCATGAACAATCTCAAAGCAAGATATTTCCACCAGTCTGGGACAGATGACCAAGACCTTAGTAAATAATCAGGAGATCCTGCCCTGGTCTTGAACTCTTGGTTTACCTCCACTCAGCCCAAGAGGTTATACTGTATTCTGAAACTGCATCATTTGAAATCCCAGAAAAGAATGTGCTGACAATTAAAACTTTGCTACCTGTACTCCAGAATGGCAGACCTCTGACTCGAGTTTTCTTATGAGAGATAAGACAGCAACACAGCTGGACACCGGTTTCATACATCCACTCTAATCATTCAGCTGGAAGTGGCATACTTTTGTGAGGGGACTTCAGTACTTTTGTCACTCCAGTTGAAGAACTGCTAGCAGTTGTATTAGGGACAACTGATAGTTGTATTCTGGTCCATATGATGATCACAGAATGCCCCACTGTTATTTGGGAAAAAAATACTGGGTAATCAAATGTCCAAAGGTTGGTTGTTGGTTAAGGGCACTCCAGGTACATAGACATTGACATTTGTTCTTTGAGGAAAAAAAATGTTGGTATGATCTCCCAGACTGTAGAGAAAGTTGATAGTGTGGATATGACTCCTTGGATCCTTGTGCTGTGGCTGCTGGTACTGTTCTTAGAATGCATGCCTGGTTATGAATCCAGCAGTTCTAAGCAAGCATGCTCAAAATGTTTGGCAAAGTGCATCACTTTCTTCTGCAACCAGTGTACCAAGACCCTGACTGTTAAGTTAGGAAACTCAACTGCTGCCACAGTGGGCTTATCCAAAAACTTTTATACCATGTATTTGTGAAGGAGCAATTGGACTTCCACTCACACATTCTCCTAGCATTACAGGATAGTTTCTAGTCTGTTTTGGGCCTTTGCAGTATTACTGCACATGTTGTACTCTCATCACTGCCTAGGTTCAGAACCCTAGATCTCCCTTGTACTCTATCCTTCATATTATGAATGGCTTGGAGCAACAATCCTTATGTGAGTGAATTCATCATAACAAGGATCGTTTTTGCATTAACTGCTTCAACTTCTCAGGGTTGTGCCTTCCTGATGTGTATAATATATATATATATATATATATATATATATATATATATATATTGTGTGTGTGTGTGTGTGTGCGTCTCTCTCTCTCTCTAGTTTATTAAAGATGGTGGGTTTTGTTAGTGTAAATTATTCCTCGAGATCTTATTAATTTTATTAATTGTGACGTCTTTTCTAACACCGGATGTTTGATATGGGGGGGGGGGGTCACTGTATCAGATCATACTGTGAAAACAATAACTGATGTTATTAAATTTCTTCTCCCCTTCTAAAAGACTGCTGATTAGGATGCTTGGCATGTCTTCTTAACTGTCCAGAAGAGCTAACATCCATTTGTGGCCTTTCCCATTCATATTATGAATGCAATCTGGATATCTTTTATTTTTTGCTGAGTACCCTCAAAAAATTCAACTTATTTTGTAATAGGTGTCACTCATGTATTTATGCTTGTTAAAATTTATAATCTGAGACACTGACTTTCCAGTTTTTCTGGGGAAGTATTGGAAACTACTGAGTTTGAATTGTCTGAGTATTGCAAAAAACACAAGATTTTCACAGAGTTTGGCATTTTACTTCAGAGCACGCATTCAGCCTTACTTGCATTTCTGCTTATGTTTAGTAAATGTAAATACGATCAGTTTACTTTACTGAATATTCCTTATTTAGAATTTTTTTAATTTTGAATGTGTATTGATTTACTTGTGATTGTAATGAAATCATGACAGTGACTGCTAATTATACTTACAATCACATGCATCATTTTTGAATTGTATGTTCCAAAGATGGAAATTCATTGTTTTAATAACAGTATGTCAATGTCTGTTAAATTGTAAATAGTAAAGCCAGGGCAGAGCCATAGTTAGGGCATGGCAGAGAGGATGGCTGCCCTGGGTGCAAGCGATTAGGGAGCATGATCTGCAGGTGCCAGTATTGCTGGAGTGCAGTATTGTTACTGCTTTATGAAGCTAAGATATCCCTACCATAAATGAATGTCAGTACTGTAAGGTTGGCACAGCTGACATGCTGTCAATGTGTGTGCTGACTTAACTGTAAACTGTAGCAAGAAGCAAGCAGCTTGCTACAATTTTAGAGTAGTGGGAAGAATTATTTTTCCAAGTTTGAGAGGACTTTTTTTTGTTTTCCTCTCTCTAATCTAGTTATGGCACTGAGACAGGGAGTTATACAGGTTAACTCCAGTTTCTAAGTATTGGGAATATCTTATATAAGCTGTACAGTTCTGGTATGTACTGTGCATGCGTGAACCCTGTCATTTGATTGTTGGTCTCTTTTTGGGTTGCACAGATACACACGCTTTGTTGTGGCATACCGTAAGTGATTTATTTATGACATCGTACACCATAAGTGATTCCACTGGCTATATTTACACAGAGGGTGAAATTATACATATTTTCATCTTCTTGAACATGCTACCTAACAGAGAGTGATGAAGGCTTTGTGTTTTGAAGAAGTGGCATTTCTGTATAAATAGCATTGCTAGATTGCAGTGCCACCTTAATGTCCACACCTGTCAGAAAGTAGCCACTTCTCAGGTGTTTGGACTAACAGTGATTGATTATTCTTGTGTTGCATGAGCTTGTTTATTTTGCCTGTAGAGGTTTTATTGTGGAATGTTGACCAGAATCTTTTGATGTGAAGTTATATCTCGCCGTTCATTCTTACAGATGTATTTGGAGCCGATCCTTGGCTCCGAGTCGGCCTACTACAAAGCTCGAGGTCTTCAGACAGCTCAAGGCCAAGTCCCTCTCCCATGATGCACCTTGAGTTACCCCAGATTTAGTTTGCCACTGCAACAGACTGGAGGTTTCCTAGCACAGCTCGGGCCAGTATTTCATATTTTTCTTAAGAATTACTATTTTCTCTCTTATATATTGATAGTTATAACTTTAAAATATTAATAGCTTGTTAGATTGGTAGCCTTTCTGACTTTTTCTTATACTCCCTTTCACCTTTGTTTTTTATAGGCCTTTATTATTCCCTTTCCCTTCTTTGGTGTGCCTTTATAAAAATATTAGGATAGTTTATATAGCTTTGTAGTGTTTCATAAGCTTCTATAGACGTTAAATATTGTGTGAGAGTGTGTTTTTATAGTTATAGTTAGCTCACATTTGTTCATACATAGCCCATTTGTTTTTAAGGGCTACTTACTGTAGTTTAAGATTGCTAAAATGTGTGTGTGTGTGTGTGTGTGTGTGTGTGTGTGTGTGTGTGTGTGTGTGTGTGTGTGTGTGTGTGTGTGTGTGTGTGTGTTCTTCTTTGATATTGCAGTCTGTTGGTGTTGTTGTTGTTGTACAGTTGGATATTTTTGGTACTGTAGGATTTCACATAACTGACCAAGAAAAAGACAAACATCCCAAGTCTGGGTTTAAAAAATGTCCAAAGTGTGGACAAAAGATGTCAGTGACAGATAGTCATGTAAATTGTGTGTAAATTGTGTCCATTGACTTGGAGCTTTGCACTTGCAAGAGAGCTGCTCCATTTGCCATTCCTTTTCTAGCAGAGTGCTGCATGAAAGGAAAAGAAAACTGATTGATAGAGGACTTCTAAAATCTTCTTTTCAGGAAGCTTTGAGCGACCAAGATAAGTCTAGCCAGTCTCCCAAGTCTTTTAAGTCCTCTAAGGCTTCTTCGTCTGGTTTGTCAAAGTCCAAGAAACCGTCAGTGTCGGCTCCAAAGCCTTCGGAGCTGAGCATCCTGTCTTTTCGGAGCTGGTCCCCAGTCCTCGAACCGGTCTCCGAAGTACTAAAATCTCCTATCCTCCAGTTGGTACCACCCTCCTTACATTCATCTCAGTCCTCGATTACCCTGTCCGATTTGGATGTGGATCGTGTGGTGCAGAAGCTGCTACAGGCAACGGCGTGCGCTAAATTTTTATCAGCTCCAACCCAAGTGGTTTCAGAACCGAAAACTGTTATTCCATCGACTTCTTTTCCTCCTCCGAGCCATACTGGTCCATTAGAGCCGGAGGAGATGGACCTCATGATTGTGGAGCCTTCTGAGCCAACTCCTGCTCCAGTGCCATTGGTTCCGATTACTCAGACTTTCTCGGCGCCCATCGAGGAGTCTAGGAGCCGACACTTGCCGGTCAGGTCCGGGGAGGATAGTTGGACTGACCTGTCAGTTCCAACTTTGCCTCTCGGGGCCTCGGCTCGGATGAGTTTGGCTCCTATCTCTGGATCAGAGCCCACTGTTCTAGTGCCGAAGGGATCATTTGATGTTAACTTGTCCAATCTCACCTTCATTCTTGCTGGATAGTTCCAGAGCCGATCCTCGGCTCAGACTCAGACACTTACTAGAGCTCGAGAGCTTTTTACTGGCTCGAGGCTACCCCTTATCCCAGAATGCCCAGCGCCAGCTACCCAGATCTCGTTTGCCGCTTTAGCTGCGAGGTTGCGATAAATACTGGCTCAGGCTTAGTATCACTTTTTGTCTCTTGTAAATTCAATTATTATGCTTAAAATTTGATATAATTCTTCTTTGGTATTAGTTTGTAAGTTTCTTTATTGTAAACCGCCTTAACTCGTCCTTGTGCTTTACTTTGGTGCTGTGTTGGCCGTCGCCCCTTAGTCGCTAGGCCTTCTGTTATTCCCTGAACTCGTTTAACTTAGAGAGTCCCCCCCCCTTAAGGACAGCCGTTTAAGTTAGAGGCTCTCCCTTAAGGTCTGTATTAATTTTTAGTTTTTTCTACTGTAGTTTGTCTTTTACTAAAATGTCTAAGGAAGTTAAAACCTCTAGTTTTAAAAAGTGTGACTCATGCTGTCAGAAGATGTCTCTGACAGATGGGTGCACTAGTGTTTATTGCCTGGGGGCTCTGCACCTGCAGGACTGTTGTGCTATTTGTCATGCCTTTAGTCCAAGGGTCCTGCAGGAGTGGAAAAACAAGCTTATCCTCTGTGGCTTATAAAAACAGGATTCTCTGGCTAAAGCATCTCAGCCATTGAAACCTTTGAAACCAGTCAAGCCGTTGGCTCCATGTTCGGAACCAACCTGTGAGCTTGACAAACCAAGTGTGTCGGTGCCAGCTGGCACCGACAAGACTACCCCTCCGTCGGCTCCAGCTGTTACTTCTGAGCCGTCTCGGAGCCACAAAAGAGCTAGGTCTCCTTCTTTGGAGCTGATTCACTCGGTGCCACAGTCACCATTACTTCAAAGCAAGTCCAGTCATCGCTCATCTTCCCACTCCTCTCGATCCTCGAGGTTATCGGTTCGGGATGTGGAGAGAGTAGTCAGTAGGTTGCTTAACTCACAGCCCCTTGCTAAAATGCTTTCAAGCCCAGCTCAACAGGCTTCGGCTCCATTCGCTTCGATTTCGATTCCTCCTCCGACTATACTTAGTTCGGAGCCGGAGTCCATGGACGCTCTGATAGTGGTTCCTTCAGCTCCGATGACATCCTCATCGGCTCCAACGTTGGCTCCGATTACCTCGATTCTTCCTCCCATCGAGGTATCTGGGCACTGAAGCTCTCTCGTCGGCTCCGAGGGGGGAAGTGGCATCGGACCCTTGTCCGACCCCGCTCTCCCTCTCGGAGCATCAGCTCAGTTGAGCTCGGCTCCCACATCGGCCTCGGAGCCATCACCCTCGGTGCAGGGTGGTATTCCTGTCTCTTCAGAGCAGGAGCCCTCCTTGTGTCGAGACCGTGACGCTTTCGAGGTCATGCGGAGAGTGCTGTCCCCACAGATGGCTCCATTGGCTCCACCCCCTTGGTGCCTGTGACAACCTCTGCTCCTCCCCCAGCCTCAAAGCGTAGGGAACCTATGCCCCAGGATACCCCATTGGGTGAATCCTCTTCTTCCAAAGCCTCCCCAGAGCATTGTGAGCAGGCCCCCCGGAAGAAAAAGTGCAAGAGGAAGCACCTAGACTCCCCTGAGTCTGTCACCTCAGATTCAGACCGAGATGAATCGGAGGGGTCCCCAGGTCCCCTTCTGAAGATGTTTCTTTTTCGGACATCCTTAAGATTCTCAGGCAGAGGCGTAGCTGGACTTCCCTAGCCCCCTCCGAGGACGAGTCTGTATACTTGGACGCATTTGGTTCCCGACCTTCCACCTCCTGGGTGTCTCCGCCTTTGGATCCACTCATGTCTGTAGTGTCTCGAAAGGCTTGGTCAGCTCCAGATTCCATGAAACCTGTCCCAAGGAGATCCAATAAATTCATCACAGCTCCCCAAGACAAACAATTCTTAACTAAAGATGTCCCAGTTGATGCCATGGTGATAGCAGCAACCACAAAGAGAGAGTTATCTGAAACCTCCTCATCTGTCCATCCACCGAATAAAGACTCTCGTACGATGGACAGATATGGGAAGTGAATGTTTTCATCAGCGACCTTCTCCCTTAGGTCCCTGAACTATCTTTCTCATTTTACTAAGCTTCAGAGGGATCTCCTAAAAGAGCTTGGAGATACCCTACAAGAGCGCACAGCTGAAGGAGCTTCAGCCAAGGTAGCTACCCAGCCTGCGACTCTTAATTCAATAGTCAATTGCTCCATGAGGCTTATTTCATATGCAGCCGATGGAGCGAGTAGAGCTGCAAGAACAGGAGTAGCTCTTAGGAGGCATTCTTGGCTGTGGCTATGTCAGTTTGCAGAACCTTTCAGAGCGTCCTTCACCAGTACCCCCTTTGATAGCTCCTCTCGCTTTGGGCCTCAGGTGAAAGACACACTTACCAGGTGCCAGCAGGAAGGCAAGACGCTCTCTGATGTCAGAGTCCATTTTTCCACTCCTACCAGACCGTACCCAAAAGGTCAGAAGGGTGGAAGGATGTGGTTCTGAAAATCCCATGGACCCTTGCCTGATGCATGTTGTTAATTTTCCCCCAAGGGCAGAGGAGGAAATAATAACAATGGTAGACACCGCCCTCTTGGCAGAAGGGGTCCGCAAAATCAGGGTGACAGAGATACTTTCTCTTCCCAACCCTATCAGCATCCCTGAAGGGATGTCCGACTGCTCAACTCTGGAGGCAGTCGGGGAAGGCTTTCATTGTACCCAACCACCTAGCAAAATATTACAAAAGACAAATGGATACTAGCCATTATATCCAGAGGTTACAAGATTCCCTTTCATCAACCCCCTTTTGTTTCAAAAAAATCCATCCCAGATGTTCCACCCAATCTAAGGGATCAGGCAGTCACAGAAGTTTCAAGACTGCTAGAAAAAAGAGCCATCCAGGAAGTCCCCGCAGACCAATTAGGATCCGGAACTTAGTCAAGATTCTTTTTTGTGCCCAAAAAGACAGGGGACTGGAGACCAATCCTAGATCTAAGCAGGTTAAAAAAATCTGTAAAAAAAGAAACATTCCGGATGGTAACACTGCAGTCCATTCTCCCCTTTCTGGGTCAGGACAATTGGATGTGCTCCATAGATCTTCAGGACACGTACTGTCATATAAAAATAGACAGACGGTCCAGGAGATTTCTACGCTTCCAGCTAGGGGCCAGTCATTACCAATTCAGAGCTCTGCCCTTTGGTCTCACCACAGCCCCTAGGGTGTTCACCAAATGCATGGCAGTAGTCACGGCTCACCTGAGATGTCAAGGATTCCAGGGGTTTCCTTATCTGGACGACTGGCTCCTCACTGCTACCACCAGGCAACAAGTTATAGAAGTACGAGATTACACCATCACATCCTGTGCTCAACTAGGCATCACAATAAACTTTGAAAAATCTGCCTTGTTGCCCTGTCAGTCTATTACATACATAGGAGCAAAGCTAAACACAAGAAAAATGATTGTAAATTTGCCTCAGGAAAGAGTTTCCATTATTCGAAAACAGATGTCACTTCTCCTGAGGAGCAAAAGAATTCAAGTCAAATATGTTCTTCAAGTTCTAGGGTCCATGGCAGCAGCCATTCTTCCAGTTCCCTTAGCACACTTTCACATGAGAGTCCTTCAGTAGCTTCTTTTCACACAATGGTCCTTCCGGGAATTACCCATGTCTCAAATGATGCTAATTACGGAATCTTGCAAAAGACACCTTTCCTGGTGGATGGTCTCCCCACTAGTTTCTCAGGGCAAACCTTTCATGGAACCCCATCTGGTCGCCACAGTCACCATAGACACTTCCCTTTTAGGGTGGGGGAGGGCATTATCTAGGGAAGACAGTCCAGGGCACTTGGCAACCTCACGAGTACCACTTGCACATCAACGTCCTGGAGATGAGAGTGGTGCTGCTAGCATTGCAAGCTCTTCAAGACTCTTTCCCTGCTGGGACTATTGCAATACAGACGAACAATATGTCAGTGGTTTGGTACATCAACAAACAGGGTGGAACCAGGTCTTACCCCTTGTGCCGAGAGGCCCTCAGACTGTGGCAGTGGGCGATTTCCTCCCAAAGTTTTCTGATAGCAACGCATAACCCTGGGACATCCAACATAATAGTGGACAAGCTCAGCAGGGTTATCCTCATGCCTCACGAGTGGTCTCTGAAACAGGAAATTGTGGATCTTATTTTCCGCAAATGGGGTCAGCCTTGCTGCGATCGCTTTGCCTCTCCCCTCAACAACAAATGCAGCAGCTACTTCTCCCTTGTTCCTCCTCCAGGTCAGACACCCAGGGATGCTCTAGTCCACGATTGGCCTCAGGGACTCCTTTATGCATTTTCCCCCTTCCCCATAATTCCAAAAGTCATTCAGAAAGCAAAATCGTTGGGTTGCAAAATGATCCTCATTGCCCCCTATTGGCCTTGACAGATTTGGTTTCTGTTCCTTCACCCCCACCTTCTAGCCCAGCCTTGAATTCTGGACCCACTACCGGACCTCTTGATTCATAAATCAGGCTGGCTACACCAATCCCTCCAATCTCTCAAGCTCACAGCTTGGTTACTCCACTTCCAATCCTAGCCAGGCTCCCCAATATTTCCCCAGCAGTGCGTGACATTATTGTTTCCTCTCATAAGACAAATACAAGGAAAGTCTATGCTAGCAAATGGAAAAGATTCTTCCTGGGTAGAATCCAGGAATTTAGATCCTTTTACAGCACCTGTACATGAGATTTTGGACTTCCTAGCAGAACTGTTTGATGGTAGAAGCCGCTGCACCAGAATGAGAGTACAACTGGCTGCCATTTCAAATTTTCATGTCAGAGTTTCTAACTCCAGCATAATGTCTCACAAACTCTGTAAGGCCTTCATGAGAGATACATCTCTACTTAGACCCCCAGTGAAGGAGCCACTTCCACCTTAGGATCTCAGTTTGGTTCTTGCCTCCTTGATACTGCCACCCTTTGAACCAGCAGCATCATGTTCCTTGAAGTTTCTCTCTTGGAAAACTATTTTCTTAGTTGATATTACTTCTGCCAGACGTGTTTCAGAACTTCATGCACTATGTGTTTGCTTCCATACCTAGTTTTTCACAGACAGGGTTTGCCTGAGAACTAACCCATCTTTTCTACCTAAAGTTTGTTCAGACCACAATTTGAATCAATCCATTGAACTCCCTGTCTTTTTCCATAATCATTCCAACAAGGCAGAATACAGGTTACACCAATTAGATGTGCATAGACAACTGTATTTCTATCTCCATAGAACTAAAGACATGAGAAAATCAGATCAGTTGTTCCTTTCATTTGCTAACAATAAACAAGACCTTCCAGTTTCTAAAGTAACATTGTTAAAATGGTTATTGGACGCCATAGTCCATAGTGAGCCCGGATAAATGGGGAGGGTTGCTTCAGGAAGGGCATCCGGCGTAAAACCTCTGCCAAAAATTACTGATGCGGAGAAGTTTTCATAATTACATACCGGATCATTCGAGGCCCGGGTTAACAACGACCGCCACCAGTACTGTTAGCCAACAGGGTGCTGGCGAAAATTGGGCTACTGTTGGCCGAAGAAGAGGAGGGGGAAGGCATGCCCGAAGGCAGGAAGAGAGGTGGAAGGTTAGGAGTGTAGTACTGAGGGTAGGAACTTTGAATGTTGGCAGTATGACTGGTATAGGGAGAGAGCTAGCTGATATGAATGAGAGAAGGAAGGTTGATATATTGTGCGTGCAAGAGACCAGATGGAAGGGAAGTAAGGACAAGTGTATAGGAGGCGGGTTCAAATTGTTCTATCATGGTGTGGATGGCAGAAGAAATGGGGTAGGGGTTATCCTAATGGAACAGTATGCCAAGAGTGTTTTGGAGGTGAAGAGCGTGTCTGATAGAATGATGTTTATGAAGCTTGAAATTGATGGTGTAATGATGAATGTTGTTAGTGCATATGCTCCACAAGTTGGGTGTGCGATGGATGAGAAAGAAAAATTTTGGAGTGAGTTGGATGAAGTGGTGGTGAGTGTACCCAAGGGTGAGAGACTAGGGATTGGAGCGGACTTCAGTGGGCATGTTGGTGAAGTGAACAGAGGGGATGAGGAAGTGATGGGTAGGTATGGTGTTAAGGAGAGGAATGCAGAAGGTCAGATGATTGTGGATTTTGCGAAAAGGGTGGACATGGCTGTGGTGAATACTTATTTTAAGAAGAGGGAGGAGCATAGGGTGACGTACAAGAGTGGAGGAAGATGCACACAGGTGGAATATATCCTATGTAGGAGGGCCAGTCTGAAGGAGATTGGAGACTGTAAAGTGGTGACTGGGGAAAGTGTAGTTAAGCAGCATAGAATGGTGGTCTGCAGGATGATGTTGGTGATCAAGAAGCGGAGGAGGAGTGTGAAAGCAGTGCCAAGGATTAAATGGTGGAAGTTAAAAAGGGTGATTGTGAGGTGGAGTTCAGGGAAGAGTTAAGACAGGCACTGGGAGGCAATGAAGAGTTACCGAATAGCTGGGTAACTACAGCAGAGCTAGTAAGGGAGACTGCTAGGAAGGTACTTGGTGTGACATCTGGACAGAGGAAGGAGGACAAGGAGACATGGTGGTGGAATGAGGAAGTACAGGAGAGTATACAGAGGAAGAGGCTGGCGAAGAAGAAGTGGGATTGTCAAAGAGATGAAGAAAGTAGACATGAGTATAGGGAGATGAGGCGCATGGCAAAGAGAGAGGTGGCGAAGGCTAAGGATAAGGCATATAGAGAGTTATATGAGAGCTTGGACACTAAAGAGGGAGAAAAGGACCTGTATCGATTGGCTAGACAGAGGGACAGAGCTGGGAAAGATGTGCAGCAGGTAAGATAAAGGACAGTGAGGGAAACATACTCACAAGTGAGGAGAGTGTGTTGAGTAGATGGAAAGAGTACTTTGAAGGGCTGATGAATGAAGAGAATGAGAGAGAGAGAAGGTTGGATGATGTGGGGATAATGAATCAGGAAGTGAAGCAGATTAGCAAGGAGGAAGTAAGGACAGCTATGAAGAGGATGAAGAATGGAAAGGCTGTTGGCCCAGATGACATACCAGTGGAAACATGGAGGTGCTTAGGAGAAATGGCAGTGGAATTTTTAACCAGATTGTTTAAAGAAATTTTGGAAAGTCAGAGGATGCCTGAGGAGTGGAGAAAAAGTGTTTTGGTACCTATCTTTAAGAATAAGGGTGATGTGCAGAGCTGCAGTAATTATGGAGGGATAAAATTGATCAGTCACAGCTTGAAGTTATGGGAAAGAGTAGTGGAAGCTAGGTTAAGAAGGGAGGTGATGATTAGTGATCAGCAGTATGGTTTCATGCCAGTAAAGAGCACTACAGATGCAATATTTGCTCTGAGAGTGTTGGAGAAATACAGAGAAGGTCAGAAGGAGTTGCATTGTGTCTTTGTGGACTTAGAGAAAGCATATGACAGGGTGCCTAGAGAGGAGTTGTGGTATTGTATGAGGAAGTCGGGAGTGGCAGAGAAGTATGTAAGAGTGGTACAGGATATGTACGAGGGTAGTGTGACATTGGTGAGGACTGAGGTGGGAGTGACAGATACGTTTAAGGTGGAGGTGGGATTACATCAAGGATCAGCTCTGAGCCCTTTCTTATTTGCAGTGGTGATGGACAGGTTGACAGATGAGATTAGACAGGAGTCCCCGTGGACTATGATGTTTGCAGATGACATTGTGATATGTAGTGAGAGTAGGGACCAGGTTGAGGAGACCCTGGAGTGGTGGAGATATGCTTTAGAGAAGAGAGGAATGAAGGTCAGCAGGGCTAAAACAGAATATATGTGTGTAAATGAGAGTGAGGGTAGAGGAATGGTGAGGATGCAGGGAGTAGAGTTGGTAAAGGTGGATGAGTTTAAGTACTTGGGATCAACAGTTCAGAGTAATGGTGAGTGTGGAAGAGAGGTGAAGAAGAGAGTACAGGCAGGGTGGAATGGGTGGAGAAGAGTGTCAGGAGTGATTTGTGACAGACGGGTACCAATAAGAGTGAAAGGGAAGGTCTACAAGAGGGTAGTGAGACCAGCTATGTTGTATGGGTTGGAGACGGTAGCATTGTCAAAAAGGCAGGAGTCAGAGCTGGATGTGGCAGAGTTATAGATGTTAAGATTTGCACTGGGTGTGACTAGGATGGACAGGATTAGGAATCAGTATATTCGAGGGTCAGCTCAGTTTGGACAGTTTGGAGACAAAGCAAGAGAGGCGAGATTGCGTTGGTTTGGACATATGCTGAGGAGGGATGCTGGGTATATTGGGAAAAGGATGCTAAGGATGGAGCTGCCAGGTAAGAGGAAAAGAGGAAGGCCTAAGATGAGGTTTATGTATGTGGTGAGAGAGGACATGCAGGCGGTTGGTGTGAAAGAGCATGATGCAGAGGACAGGAAGAAATGGAAACAGATGATCCGCTGTGGCAACCCCTAATGGGAACAGCTGAAAGAAGATGATGATGATGATGATAGTCCATAGCTACCTCTTGGGACAAAAAGATCTTCCAACAAAACCCAAAGATCATTCAACCAGGTCAGTAGCTACTTCGGTAGCATTTCAATCTAGATTGCCCATAGATTCAATTTGTGCAGCAGCTACTTGGGCAGATCCTCATACATTCATTTCTCATTACAAAGTAGATGTGGTCTCCTGCGGCAGAGCTTCCTTTGGTTTCCCGGTTCTGAAGAGTCTGTTCCAATGAGCCACCCAGGATTGAGGTGCTGTCCCATCCAGCAAGAATGAAGGTGAGATTGGACAACTTAACATAAAGAAGTTATGTACCTACCATAACGTTCCATGTTAGTTGTCCTTCATCTCGCCTTCCTTCTTGCATCCCTCCCTCCTTCCCCCTTCCTCGAGGATTGAGAGGAGTTTCTCAATGGTTTCACTGGCTAATTTGTTTTGTTATTAGTTGCTTCTCAACCAAACCATGACAATTAACTTTATATCCAGGTTTAGTAATGGATTATCTTCTATAATTATGTCTAGTGTCTCAAATGAGATCTGGGTAGCTGGCGCTGGGCATTCTGGGATAAGGGGTAGCCTTGAGCCAGTAAAGAGCACTCGAGCTATAGTAAGTGGCCGAGTCGGAGGATCGGCTCCCGACCCATCCAGCAAGAAGGAAGGTGAGATGAAGGACAACTAACATGGAACGTTATGGTAGGTACATAACTTCTTTTTTCTTCAGATCCAGTGGTTCCTTCTCATCGGAGAAGGGGTGCCTTTGAGGCCATAAGGAGAGTAATGTCCCCCAGGACATCCACAACTTCAGGACCAACTACCTCCTCTTCCCCAAAAGGGCCTGTGTCCACTTCTGCCTCACAGATCCCTTTGAAGCGTAGAGACCCTAAGCCTCAGGAAGCCCCACTGGGTGGCCCCTGCTCTTCCGAGACCTCACCAGAAGTTCCCACTGATGAGGTTCCCAGGAAGAGAATTTGCAAGAGGAAGCATCTAGACTCCCTGCAGGAGTCTCTCACATCTGACACCGACTTAGATGAATCAGAAGGGTCCCCATGGTCTCCCTCTGAAGATATCTCATTTGCAGATATATTAGAAATCCTTAAGCAGAGGGGTGGCTGGAAGCCCACCAACCCTACTAAAGGTGAGTCGGTCCTCCTGAAGGCTTTCAGGCCTCAACCCTCCACCTCTTGGGTGTCTCTGCCCTTTGATAAGCTCATGGACCTGGTCTCACGAAGGGCGTGCAAGTCTCCAGACACCATGGAGCCTGTCACTAGGAAGCCCAATAAATTTATTTCTGCCCCTCAGGATAAATCTTTTCTCACCAAGGAAGTGACTGTTGATGCCATGGTGGTGGCAGCAGCTACCAAAAAGAAGATGTCAGAAACTTCTTCCTCTATCCATCCTCCTAACAGAGACTCTAGGATCATGGATAGATATGGGAAGCGCATGTATAGTTCAACGACATTTGCCATGCGTTCACTGAGCTATCTTACACACTTCACAAGACTGCAAAGAGACCTCCTAAAAGAGTATCAGGGTATGGTAGCTGAAGGAGCTTCAGATAAAGTTGCCTTCCAGCTTGCTACCCTTAATTCCATAGTGAACTCATCCATGCATCTCATCTCATCTGCAGCTGATGGAACAAGTAGGGCAGAGAGTACAGGAATTGCTCTCAGGAGACACTCCTGGATGCACTTATGTTCCTTTGCGGAGCCCTTTAAGTCATCCTTTGTCAACAGCCCCTTTGATGGCTCGTCCCTTTTTGGGCCCAAAGTTAAGGAAACTTTGACCAGGTGTGAGCAGGAAGGAAAGACTCTGTCTGCCGTCGGAGACCATTTTTCCACCCCTACTAGACCCTACCCCAAGGGTCAAAAGGGAGGAAAGATGTGGTTCCGAAAAGCCCAAGAAGTCTTTCTGGACACACATGGTGAATCCCCCTTCAGGGGCAGAGGAAAGGGGGCAATAATGGAAGACGCCACCCTCACGGCAGAGGGGGTCCACAAAACTAGGGAGACAGAGACCAGGTCTTTGGGAAGCCCTACCAGCACTCCTGAAAGGAGGCCCGACTGTCCTACTCTGGAGGCAGTCAGGGGTCACTTATGGCTCAAAATAACAAACAACAACTGGGTACAAAGTATAGTTTCCAAAGGATATTTTATTCCCTTCGCCATCCCCCCTCCATTGACAACAAAAATCCCGGACGTTCCACCCACTTGCAGGGAACAAGCAATAGTAGAGGTCCAAACGTTGCTAAGAAAAAGAGTCATCCAACCAGTCCCAGTAGACCAGACAGGATCCGGAACTTACTCAAGATTCTTTTTGGTTCCAAAAAGGACAGGGGACTGGAAACCTATTTTGGACCTCAGCAGACTAAACAGATCTGACAAGAAAGAGACGTTCCAGATGGTCATGCTTCAGTCGATACTACCGTTCTTAGGGAAAGACAGTTGAATGTGCTTGATAGATCTGCAGGATGTGTACTATCCTATAAAAATGGCCAGACCATCCAGGGATCATCTGTGCTTCTGGCTGGGAGCCAATCATTACCATTTTCGAGCCCTGCCCTTTTGTCTCACTACAGCCCCCAGAGTGTTCACCAGATGTATGGCAATGGTCACGGCTCACCTGAGGCATTTGGGATTCCAGGTGTTTCTGTACTTAGACGAGTGGCTCCTCACTGCCACCACCAGGCATCAGCTAATATAAGCCAGGGACACCACCTCTTACTCTTTGCAATCAGCTAGGCATTACCATTAATTCAGAAATATCTGCCTTGTCGCCATTACAACATATAGTTTTTATTAGACCAGAATTGGACACCACCACCACCACTTTAAAACTTCCATCAGAAAGAATATTACTACTTCGTCAGCAAATCCAGAACATCATATCCAGAGACAAGGTTCCAGCATCAGAAGTACTAAAGCTGTTAGGGATGATGGAAGCTGCTATAATAGCGATTCCGTTGGGTCGCATGCACATGTGGATTCTACAATTGCTGCTGTTCACGCAATGGTCTTATCAAGAGCTCCCAATGTCTCATCTCATTATTGTAACAAACACATGCAAAAAGGATCTTCGGTGGTGGTGTTTGACCTCTCTTCAAGTAACGATAGGTCATCCTTTTATCCTACTCTCACCATCAGCCACAGTGACCACGGATGCTTCCCCGATCGGGTGGGGGCATTTTCAGGGAAGAACAGCCCAAGGCACATGGACCAAATAAGAGACACATCTGCATATCAATGTCCTGGAGATGAGATCGGTACAATTGGTGTTGCAGTACTTTCGGGACTCTCCCTCTGGGGACAGTTGTGATTCAGACGGACAACATGTCAGTGGTCTGGTACTTGAACAAACAAGGAAGAACCAGATCCTATCCCCTTGGTTGAGAGGCTGTAAGAGTATGGCAGTGGGCTACATCCATCCAGCACTTGCTGATAGCAACGCACATCCCGGGGAAATCCAACGTGATTGCAGACAAACTTAGCAGGGCAATTTTGTTGCCTCATGAGTGGTCCCTCAAAAATGAGATAGCGGAGAGAATATTCGGCAGATGGGGCCAGCATTGCTGCGATCTTTTTGCCTCCCACATGAACACAAAATGCAGAAGCTGCTTTGCCCTGATTCCCCCTCTGGGAGATTTTCCAAGGGACGCGCTCGTACACAATTGGCCTCCGGATCTCCTCTGTGCTTTCCCACCAATTCCCCTGATACCCAAAGTACTACAGAAAGCAAAAGCCCTGGGAAGGACCATCATTCTAATAGCCACTCATTGGCCTTGTCATATTTGGTTCCCCTTCCTTCGTCTTCATCTGTTGGAAGAGCCTTGGATTCTTGACCCAGTTCCAGACCTTCTGACGCATTCGTCAGGGGCTCTTTATCCCTCTCTTCAGTCCCTAAAATTGACATCTTGGCTGCTCCAATTCCCATCATAGCCAGGTTCCATAACCTCTCAAACGAAACACAGCATATTTTAATATCCTCTTATAAGTCCTCTACTAGAAAGTTGTACCTTAGCAAATAGAGGAGATTTTCTATATGGGTTTCTTAGAATAACACTGATCCCTAAAAAGCCCCCATTTCCTCTATATTAGAATTTTTGACTATGCTTTTCAACAAAGGAGCGGTGGCAGCTACAATTCGAGTACAGCTTGCCACCATCTCTAATTTTCATCTTGATGTTAAAGGATTTAACATTATGTCACACAAGCTATCCAAAGCCTGTCTCAAAGGGACCTTTCACCTCAGACAACCAGTGAAATCCCCTTATACTCCATGGAACCTAAATTTTATGTTTTCACACATTATTACTATCTAAATGGTTATCTGATTGCATCACTTTCACTTAGCTGCCAATTTACCCCTACAACACAAAATTAAGGCTCATTCTACCAGAGCAGTGTCCACATCCTCTGCTTTTTCTGCTAGACTTCCTATAGACAATATTTGTGCAGCAGCCACTTGGTCAAAACCTCATACCTTTATCACTCATTACAAAGTTGATAGGGCCTCCTTTGGTTCTACTGTCCTGAAAAACATATTCCCGTGAGCCACCCGAGAAAGATGGTGCTTGGGACACTACCCATCTGTAAGAATGAATGGCTTTACATAAAGAAGTTATGTACTCACCATAACGTTCCATGTGAGTTGTTCATCTCGCCTTCATTCTTACTTCCCACCCTCCTACCCGCTCCAGGGTTTTTTTCAAGGACCGAGATACTAGTTTTATCATGGTTGCTCTGTCTTTCTTATGTTTTTTATCTAAAAAAGTGATAGAATGGTATATGGTATTATTAGAGGCAGCAAACAAGGTCTGAGGTAACTCAAGGTGCATCATGGGATAGGGACTTGGCCTTGAGCTGTCTGAAGACCTCGAGCTTTGTAGTAGGCCGGCTCGGAGCCAAGAATCGGCTCCGAACCCATCCCTAAGAGTGAAGGCGAGATGAACAACTCACATGGAACGTTACGGTGAGTACATAACTTCTTTTGTAAATGGGTGGGCACAGTTCACAGTACAAGCAGAAATGAAACATTCCTTGTTGTCTACTGTAAAGGATGGCAGCGTGCTTGAGTATAGGAATTCAGATAGATGTACCTGGCAACTAAGTTTGAATTCCATAGCCCTATATGGCTACTGTCTTCCTTCCCCACTGATTTTTGTTAACATACTTGTGCTCCTTGGTTAAATCTAGAAGCATTGATCACCGTAGTATAAATTCTGCATGTCATGCTTTCTTGAAAGATCTTCTTTCTTTTAAGTTAAACAAAGAAATTTTTCATATACCATAGCTCATCCTCACTGCACTGTCAAGTTTAAAATGGTATACTTGGTTGAATAGTACTTTCACTGTGTTAATTCCTGTACCTGCAGTTAATCATTATAAATGTGCCTAATATGACAGTATATAATTGTTTGTGTTACAGTATGATATTATCCTATCTTCCCAATATACAAGTGTGGCTAGATGTATCTTGGTAATTTGTATTTCATTTTAGTATTTAGCCTTCACTGATTTAGCCCTCACATAACAAAAGTAGATTTATTTAAATGGAAAATTTGACTTCTATTTTGAAGTTGTTTTCTTATACTGATGCAGATTGTAATTATTTTTTTCTTTTTTTTTTAAAAAGTCCGTCCTCCTCTGAAGAAGCGATTCAAGCCTGCAGAGGTTGAAGCAGTCCAAAATGATTTAAGAAAGATGTGCAGTTACACCAAGATTCTGTCCACCAAAAAGAACTTGGATCATGTTAACAAAATCCTTAAAGCCAAGAGGTTGCAGCGGCAATCCAAGACAGGTAATAATTTTGTGAAGAAAAAGAGGGGGCGTCCACGGAAGCAGCCTCTTCCTTTGGATGTAGACTGTGTAGACCAAATGCCAATCCTGGAGAAGTGCATTGATCTACCCAACAAACGGGGTCACAGACTTTGCTCAAATGCTGCAGCATTACAGTCTGCTGTCCGGGACTCTGTCATGGATACAATTGAGGCTGTGATTCATATGGCCCGTGAAACCCCACCTTCAAAGACACCACAGGATGGGAAGAGAAAACAGAAAGAGCAGGAAGAAGTGAAAGTGAAACGAACCAGGAAAGCCAGAGGTACTGAAAGTGAAACTACTCCCTGATAACTAAATTCAAAATATTTTTAGCATAACTGCTAAAAACAGATGTACTGGAATCTTTTAAGACTGTCTCAGGCCCATTTGAAAAGAAAGAAAAGCTGTAACACCAAACATCATTGTACTTTTTTTTTTAAACTAGTGGCAGGCAGGTTGGTTCAGATCTGGCTGATCAAGTACTTTGGTGATACCAGAAGTAGAGGTTATATTAATTAAGGTACTTAATTTACTAAGCAGTGTGGAGTTATGACAAAAACAAAAACAATTATGTCTGAGTTCCTTCTGGATGCAAGCTCTTCTGTTAGGAACATGATATTCGTACTACCAGCATATCATAATTAGGTGTACAGATAAAGCAACAGTACATGATGTTCACTAAGAAATGTGAATTTGAACTCTTTTACAACCAATCCAATGCTGACATTTCAACATACTGGTCTTTTACAGCATTGTACAAACTGTCACGTGTGTTGCCATGGTGTTTGCTGTTGGCAGAGATGTTCATGGGCCTTCTGCATGTTTAACAGTGGTCATTGTGGTAGGAAGTCTGCTTTAGCCACTATTTCAGACCTCCTTGCCTATTTCTGAGGTCTTGTGACAATTCAGGCAATATAAACTGAGCCTTAAGCAATTATTTGCATACCCAATCACTGTCCACAATAATGTAGATAATTTTGTCACTGTCTAATCTGAGTTTTGTAGATGGCAGGAATCTGACCAAAAATCGTCCATAGCAAATTAGGCATATTCAGTTGTATGTTTCTTTGGTGGCAGTATTAATATGAAAGGTACTTTCAAGTAGAAAAGAACAGAAAAAATCATCCTGTAGTAATACGTTTGAGAACTCCACTTATTTTATTTATGATTCCAAACTGGTAGTTTGAAAAACTGTTTATTATTTTAGTAATGAAGGTGGCTGTCGTAATTTTTCAGATATGTTGTATAAGGGATTTAATATACTTGTCTTAAAAATATTTTTTTAATTGTTCCAGGGCGCCTGACATTGCAGTTCTATGCCACGCAGAATCAGAAGTTCTATGTGTGGTTGCCTTAATAAATTAAAAGTCTTTAACATTTTTGTACATAATATAGTAATACAGCCATCAATCTGCGTGGATGCAAACTTTGTGCACAAGGTCTCTCATTTGGTCTGTTGAGTAATACAAGCAAATACACTTGTTAAGTTCTGAATGTAACATGTTCAAACCTTCCTAAGAGAGCCATTGCCCACTATTTAGTTTAAACAAAAATAAGTAAACTGTCAATGAAAATTAAATGTTCATTAATGTCAGTGTTCATTTGTGTTTTGAAATGGGATTAATCAGTACTGGTAAATGTGTTTGCTTTAATGTGTAGTTAAAGGCAAAAAACATGGTGAATTAGATGTTGAAGGTTTTTGGGCAGTAATAACCCAATAAATTAAGAATAAGGTCACCTTCTTTTAAGTAAGGAACATCAGTTGATTACAACATAACCATCTGTAACTCAGAGAAGTACTGCATTTAGCAGCATATGCTGCCTTTTCTGTGTTTCTTCACTGTGCTTCAAAAACAGTTTCACTGTGTGCTACTGTTGTGTATCTGCTGTTCTTTTCTTTAACATTCATCTTTTTCTGATTGCCCTTAGATAGCCATGAATAACGTTTTGAAATGCACATCTGTTAAGCTTTTACATTGTTGTCACAGTATCTCTGTCTGTATCCCGTCATGCATGTAATCATCACAGATGTAAACCACATTATATGCACTTAAAACAGTTCAGAACAAGTACCTGAACTGCAAACACATTCCAAAGTATCACTATGGCTGTCAGAATTGTACATTTCTTCTCAATAATGCCACAGACATCTGACATTTGACAACCAGAATCTGGTGTGCACACTTCTCCCCACCTCCCAAACCACCCTTCATATTTTGACATAACTGAGGAATAAGATATAACATTTTTCTTTTTTTATATGACCCTTCTGTTTTAGTTAAATACATTTGAAAGAAGTATGTTCTAATTTCGGGTTGAGATTTTTATACGAGTGGGATGGGCCACCAGGACCACAAAGTGTGGTCATTTATCCCTGACTTAAAAATGAGTAACAATACGTAGTTAAAAAATACATTGCCTGAACAACTTTCTTTGTGACTGAGTTCTCTTGCCTTGTAAATATTAGATGCAGCAGTGGATCATACTAAAATAAGTCACATTTTCCAGAACCGTACACAATCTCCAGGTGATGTGTTAACCTTTACCTTTTTCACTGTATTCAATGTATATATTTTTTAAAGGATATTTCCGCCTCATTATATACTGTAAAATGTGGTGAGAAACATTTCCCGACATACAATTCTTCATTGGCTATATATTTTTTTGGTTTAAAATCCATAAAAATCAGGAAAAAGACTGAATGCACTAAAAGAGTTGTTAATACATAATGCAGCTAAAATTCTTGTTTAAAAGTGCAAGACCCTACACACAGTAGCTTATTTTAATAAATACCACTACCAAAATAACATGAAAAAGGACTGCATTAAGAAAAATTGTATACATTCTGAGTTACAGTTTTAACCATAGGTGGTGGTATTAAGTGAGCAAAATATATCAAGGTAATTTTGTTCAGTAGATTTACAAGACTGAGTTACTGAAATGTTAGCTGCAAAATGTTCTTAAGGTGACAATAGCTGATTGATGGATCATAATAGCCAGGCATACACAAAGGTATGCTGCCAGGATAGTAGGGATAACATGTCACTAAAATGATTGATGTTTGTGGACATGTGCAGTATATTTATAAATTACACAATATAAAGTAACCTACAGCACAGTTTGTCTTACAATTATGCTTCTACTTTTACTACTAATAAACCTAGCAGCTTGTTTCAGTGTAGTTCCATGTGTTGTAGGGTGGCATCCATACTGTCTTCCTTCCTGCTTATTTGCTGAATGTGTTGCTGTCTTCGGGTGGGATTTGTTTACAGCTTACCAAGCACATCACTGTTATGAGTAGTACTTCAGTGAAAGGTACTGTTCACGAGTCATGGAAGGAACTTGGGGGACTTATAAAAGTCAGCTATGTGGTATATTGCCCTCATCTACTCTCCAGATTCCCACACATATGTATGTGCACACACACACACACACACACACACACACACACACACACACACATGTACACAGGCACACACAGCGGCAGTCTTTCAGTAAACCTTGTTATGGGGATTTTGCCTAGGTTTTCACGGCTACATATAAGAGCATATTGCCAATAGATCATGCCAGGGGAAAAATAAAAGCAGTTATCTTCCTATCATTTATAGCAGTCTGTTTATCAGGAATCAGATGCCACTTTCCATTGTACGGTACCACAGTAACTGACATTTGAGGCATTGCTGAACACAGAGAGAGTGTGGCTTTCTTTTTAATAAACAATGCTTGAGCCTCATTTTCACAGTGAGCATTCTCAAAACAGGCAACTAGCCTTTCAATAGAAGTAAAAAAAAAAAAAAATTGGACTGTAATCCTGAACGAACTAAAAGCACATCCTAATTGATTTGAACATGTACGTTGTATTCTTTAAAATGCCTATCTGTGTAATAAAACACTACAAAATAATTAGATTATAGAACCGCTGCCAATAAAGTAAACATGGGCATACTTAACCCCATGTTGTTTATCTTTGTTTTAAAGCTATTTCTTAATTAAAAGTGCACATCAAGTGTTATATATGTATATAATAAAAGAATGGGGCACAAGATTGTTTTTCAAGTCGTGCTGGCTAAATTTCAGTTTGTATTCATAAGTGGTTTTTAAAAGCCTTTTTTAAAGTGTATTTGCATGTTCTATTGTATGTAAACATATTTTAGAGGAAAACAAATTGTATTTGTATTTTAATTGAATATAGAAGCAAGAAAAAATTGTACATTGTTTGAAATGTTCTTTTTTGTAACAGTTTTTATTCATGAGGCATTTTTGTACATTTCAGAAATGGATACAGACTTGCTGTTATTTGATGCTTTAGATACATCTGGCATGCTTTAATGTCATGCTCCTTCATGATCTTAGATGTTGGTTTTTAAGCATTTTTTATAAAAAAGAAAAAAGAAAGCTCATTTTTTTTCTCTACCCGATCAGGTAGTAGCAAAGAGCACTTAAAAAAAATTAATCTTATTCATATGTTATTCATTGTGTGAAATAAAGGAATTCAGTTCAAAGTAATGACATGACTGGAGTGCTTTTTTTTTTCTTGACTGTCATCTGTTTTGTATCAGATAGCTCAGCTTTCATTTTGCATCTGTAATGTGTAAAAAAAAAATACACACACACATATGTAATAAATGTGATAGTTTTGTTTTACAAAATACAATAGAAAAATGAAAATTTCCAGTGAAAGCAGAGTACCGTATGAATAAGCAACTAATTAATCTAAGAAGTGCTGTTAGTATGAATATGTATATTCCTAGCAATAGATTCCTACCTGTTGTATGTTAGTACAACAACATGTTGAGCCCTGCTTTACTTAGGTTGATAGCCACTTCACCTTCTTCCTGCCTCCTCGTACTATCAGAGACCCAAACTGTGTGAGACCTTGGATACAGAAACTTAGCTAACCAGGTTCATAAGTGTATACTAGGCTAATGACCACTAGGTCCTTTATAAGCCTAGCCATACAACCTAAATGTGCTTCACAAGTTGTGTTTTAAAGGTTATTTTACGGGGGTGTATGTTAGTTAGAGCATGATTTAATGGCTACCTCTGCCCATGAAACACACAGCTGGTGGACCAGGGTTAAATTTTCAATTTCCTTTCCACTGATCCAGGTTACAGTTGAATAGGGTTAGGGAAGGGCTGTGCTTCCCATGAATGGGAAGCCTTTTCCAGAGAATGGGGCATAGCTCTCTCTCAACCCCTTAGGACAAAAAGTCTGGAAAAAGCCAAAAATAATGTTGGGGCAAATCCCCAAAAATAGGGACACATTTTAAATATTCCTCTTACAAACTTAGAAAGTTGCTAGAATAAAAGGTCTTGTGTCACCATGCATTTTCTGAAGGATATGAAATCTGAAACTCAAATGCCTGTCTATTTTGTGAATTCAGTCATCACTGATTTGCCAAAAAATCCAGAAAACTACAAATGTTTTGAAGAACAGACCAAAAACATGAGACAAAATGGAATGGGGATTCGCTGAGATACATACCTGCCCTCCAACATGTCCAATTTAAGTGGCAAGCAAAGTTTAAATCCTTAGATCTGGTAGTTCTGATGGTGTTCATTTTGTGGATATGCAAAAATCTATCAGAGTGGGATTCAAGGATGGCCTTGTATGCCAGGCATAAACTGCCAATCAGCAGTCTGTTGGAAGCAGAGTGTAGAAATAGGGCATTGAGGAGTTCTGCATAGGACATTGTGTTTTCACCGTGTATTCTTTTTATGAGGAACCTCTGCGGACATTCCAGTTGTATGTGCCTGGTAAGGTAAATGCAGAAGGGGGAGTGATACTCAGTGTGGCATGATGACTTCCCTGGACCTAGATGGCATGCCCTTACGTATATGTTGAGTGACATAGAATGATTTTCTTGCAGCTTTAGATAGATGTATGAAAACCAGGTTTCTGTCTACATGAGTCCCCTGACTACTGTGTCTACTTTTAGGGGTGTTTTATCAATGAGGTAGTTTGCTAAGTGGCTGAAAAAGTACTATGACACATTTCTTGGCATTGAGTTTTAAGATGTGGCTTTGACATCCATCATTTGTCTGTTAGAACTTTCTGAAGATGTTAGTATCTTGGGGTGTTTCTTTTATAGAATCTAGTTTGCATTCATCTGCAAACTTGGTAAACCAGATGCCCTTGACATTGCATTGACTTGCAAAAAAATAGATGCCAAACAGGAGCAGACCCAGCACAGAGACCTGGGGGACTCCACTGGTGACTGGCTTCTTTGTGGAGGTGGTCTATCCAATCCTAACTTCCTGGGTCCTGTCTGTGGGGCATCTGGCTATTCAGCATGTTAAATAGGGGTTTAGGCCTAATTCTGTGAGTTTGTTTACAATGCTGAAGAGGGGTATTGTATTGGGTGCCTTATCCTGGTCAAGGTAGGCAGAATGCAACATTTTGCCCTCACCCATTACCTTGGTGATCTTTTCAAAGAGTCCACCACACCAAGTAGACAGGACCTGCCTTTGACAAAACCAGATGGGGTTGGGTCCAGTGTCTAAGTTTCCTATGACATTCCATGATAATTCTTTCCATGGCTTTGCATAGGAGACTTGTCAAACTAATGGGTCTGTAGTTTCCAGAATCGGTTGATAGTGCACCCTTATGCAGAGAGATGACTGCTGTAATCTTCCATTCACATTGCATGAAGCCTGTGCAGAGACTATGGTTGAAGAGTGACTCTAGTGCCCTCATAGGTCATATTTCAGGCTATTTAGGATGCATCCTGGGATATTATCAGGGCTTGTCAAAGCTGTATTCTTGGCCTTAGAGAGTACATCTAAGACCTGCTGTCTTCTGACAGTTGGAGGGGTTATATTAGATGGTTTTTCTTGAGGGGGCAGCTGGAGGTGATAGAGCGGTAAAGTTGGAGCTGAATTTGTTAGCCAGAAGATTTGCTGTATCTCCTGGTTTCATGAACATGGCTCCTTTTGCCAACAGTTCGGCACACTGTTGTGTGCTGCCTTTGAGGTATCAAGAAGGTCTTATGGTTGTTCTTGGCATGAGACGCCATCTTTACCTCAAAATTTGCTTTGTTGGACTTACTTAGTCCTTTTAGTTGTCTGTCTATTCAGTCTGATGAGAGAGTTTTTATTTTTTTGGTGGTTCACTTCTTAATTATAGTTATGACTTTTTTTTCTTTTGTTGTACAACATCTTTAATTTTGGATTTCACCAGGGTGGTTTTTTGAGATAATTGTGGGCTTAATTCTGGTAGGCACAGCAGCCTGTATGCAGTAATTGACATGACTGTACATAGCTTCTGTGAATAATTCTGAGTAGGATGTTGTGTTATCTGGATTTGGATGGGCTTGAAATTTTGACAAGTTCAAGTAGTTTCCAACTGTTACAGCTTTTGCTGAGGTTACAGAATTGATTCTTATTTTGAGAGAACTGCTTTGTGGTCTGACTTTACCAGAGAGGACATGACATTTGCAGGGGGGGGGGAGCTGGGGGGATGGGGTCAGCGTTCTCCCATATTTGTGAGTACTGGGTCCAATATGTTTGTTCTTCTAGTAGGCATGTACTGTAACTGGTCCAGGGTATTTGTGTTTTCAAAGTCTAATTTTAAAATTTCTGTGCCTGCAAATTTGAGGTTGTATAGGATTCCCAGTTTAGTCAACCAGGAGTGTGGTATTTGGCTGAATGGTGAGTGTCTCCAGTAGGTCTTAGTATGAGCTATGGGTTCCATGGGATGTAGAGGGTGACCTACAGCTTGCTAAGATATGGTATGGGACTTTGACTATGATTATTATGACCAAGGGGAACCCCAGTGCATCATCCTGTTTAACCAGCCAAGAGATGCACTTGTTATTGATGTAGACCAAGAGACCTTCATCTTTAGTCCTTGTCTGTGTAGTTGTTGGTCTAAATGTGCAGAAGGCTTTAGACCATGTCTTGGTAACTGCACAGATGTCCGCATTCTTTGGTGTGAGGAGAGCTTGGACAGAATTCAGTTTCTTGTTTATACTTGTGTAGTTGAGCCGTAACACCTTTAGATTTACTTGGGTAGATTTTGCTGTGTTGTAAGGTTTGTCAGTTTGGCATAGTCTAAAAAAGGCACTATGGAAGAGGACAATGTTTTAGCCAATATTCAAAAGCTTAGGGGGACAGGTGAAGTCCATCCTTGCCAAAGCAACATGGTTTGTTAACCATGTCCTCCCACACTGACAGATGTACAGTCCCCATAGAATGGTACCAAAAACTATGCTAATTATTAAAGTCACTCATCTTATTTTCATATTGTGGCATCATCCTTGGTGAAGGCAGAATGCTGCTCCATGCTAGGCACATACCAGCATGTGACACACAGTCTGAGAGCTACATAATGTCTCTCTTAGTATATTCTAAGAGGGTATGTTTCAAGTAATTTACCCCTATATGGACTATGACTGAGTCATACTTGTACCTGTGGTGCAGTGACTTGAGTATTTGCTAACTTGGCATATCATGGCTGCTGATAGAAAATTGACCGTTATTTTCTCCTTGTTCAGCCTGATGACTGTGGCATCAGTATGTCATACAGTGGAGTTCCCAATGACTAGAGTCCTGGGTAGTGTGTTGGCTTGCCTAAGGGCCTTGGCAGTTAAGGCTGCACTAGGTGTGGCTGTATGTGCAGTTTTAGATGTTGATTCCGTTGAGTGCTTTTGGGTTTGCTGAGGATAAATGTTGCAGTTAGAATATCGGGGGGGGGGGTCTTTGGAGTTTGGGAAGATTGCATTTAAGTGCTTCAGCGTAAGCAGGTGAGTGTGTGGGGTGGGTACAATGTTTGGTGGGTGTCACATATGTATTTCTTGTCAACCAGATTATTATGAGTGTTTGTACACAATATGTAAATCTCTTGCATACCGTATTTGTTTCTTTGAGGATTAAATGATTGTCAGTGAACATTAAACAACTGTTATGTTGTCTCAATGTACCCATATCCTCCAGCTGTGAAGAAATTGGGAAAGTGTATATCCATGATATCATGTCCTTTACTGGGTGTGCTGCATGAGGGGTTAATAGCGGCCTGACAAAGGGTGCTTTTGAGGCTAGAGACTAGACTGGACTATATAGTACTAAGTTCAACGGGAGACACTCCTCAGCGTGCAAACTAGTTGCTTTTTGCTACTCTGCACAAAGTAGTGCTTTGCACAAGTTACTGATACAGTTTCAGAGGTAGTTTATAGGGAAAATGTGGTTTCTAGGTATCTGTCTGTACAGGGCACTACTAACCACTACTGCACGATGGGCAGCTGGGTGCAAATGCTCTATTTTCACAGGCACTTAAAACACAGGAAACTGGTTTCTAAGTCCTCTGGACAATAAAACAATTAAATTTACATTTTGTTATGTGTTCATAGGTTCATAGGTAGGTACTAGGCTATTGGCCCTAGGGCCTATATATGCCTAGCCAAAAAGGTACCATGGCTTTCGCCACTCAAGAAAATTATTTTCCTGTGCCCCTGTCGAGCAGAGCCACAGAAGTGATCTCCGGGGTGAATTTCCTATCTCCCATCCAATCATCAGGATTTTTCTTGAAGAGTGCTAATGAGGAGCTTTGTTTGATATAGACAGGTAGTTTGTTCCAAAGTATGGGAAGTCTCTGGGACAGGAATCTATCCCTCCAGCATGTTCTGTTTATTGTGGCAAGGTTTAGGTCCCTAGCTCGTAGGGATTTCTTTAAGTGGAGCATGTCCAACAGCTCTGGATTTGACATAGCTTTGTATGTTAGGCAGAGATCGCCTCTGAGTAGGCGATATGCGACGGAGTAAAGCTGGAGTTTTTTGAGACAGTCTGCGTAGGGCATCTGTTTGAGGCTGGTAATCCTCTTTGTGAGGTATTTCTGCGGCCTTTCAAGTTGTAGATGTCTTGTGAGGTACATACTAAAAGGGGCGCTGTATTCTATAATGGGTCTAATGAGTGATGAGTAGAGGGGAACAATGACCTCTTTTTTTCCTGGATGAGAAAACTTTTGGGATGAGGTGTGCCACGCAGAAGGATTTCCTGACTACTGTGGCGATGTGCTTATCAAAGGAGAGACTACTGTCCACCTGTGTCCCAAGGTCTCTTATCACAAGTAGACTACCACCTGTGTGGTAGTTCATGGGTTCAGAGTTTTTACCAAAAGGGATGACAATGCACTTTTTGGCATTGAGCTTGAGGCCATGGCTTTGACACCAGGCATCTGTCTCAGTGAGGCCCTTTTGTAGGATGTCCACATTGTTAGGAGTTTTGATTATGGCTCCTAGTTTGCAGTCGTCTGCAAACTTTGTTAGCCAAAGACCTTCTGTGTTAGCCTGTACTTCAGAGAAGTACATACCAAACAGGAGAAGACCCAGGACTGAACCCTGTGTTACTCCATTTGTCACTGATCTGAAGTCAGATTTGGACTCTGCTACTTTCACAACTCGTATAGACCAGGCCACCATTTACTGCCACTAGATGGACTATCCCAGTCCTGTTTAATGAAAAAACACAAAAAAAGATTGCTTGAGAGTGTAATGCTACCACAGAGCAACTTAAACAAAGATTGCTTGAGAGTGTAATGCTACCACAGAGCAAGGCGATCTGAAATAGTAGGGACCTTTAAAATGATTTAAAGTACAAAATCAACAAATAGGCAAAAATAAAGCAGTAGCACTCTACACTTAACTAAAGTGCAAAATGGTAAAATAAATGTCTTATCTGCCAAGGATGGAATAAGATTAATTTAGAACCATCTCAGAGTGCAATGAGGGCACAAAGCAGGTGGGAGCTCTGGGAAAATGAGCAAGAGACAATTTACAGTGAAAGAGCAATAGTGTATTATGGCTCTATAGAAAACAGTAGATGAAAAAAGTACTTAAATAGCTTACACAACAGACGATAGCAATGAAAGAGGGGAGGGACTTTGGAAATCAGATTACCATAAGGGTCAATGCCAGAGAAATACCCTGTTAAAACCACTGAAGTTCATGTAACAGAACTTCTGGTTTAGAGATCATGCAAGTCTTCTGATTTCTGCTTTGATTTGCAGTCTTTCAAACAAGTATGTGTTAAGTAATTCATTCACTTATTGACTGCATAATTGGACTGGTTCTGTTGTATCTCTTTTAGCCTTAGCCATGACCTAGCATTATCTTTTATGTGTTATGGTAACTAATAGTTCTTATAGCATTCAGGTAGTTACATATTTTGGTGAATTAATATTTGCAATGTTTCTGAGAATGACTGAATGAATAAAATTTGCATACAAGGGAGTATACACAGTAATCAAATAGGTTTTTGTACTAGCCATTTTATGATTAAATGAAATATGTTCACTCTATTTATTAGGTGTGTTTGGTTTGCTGAAGATGAAATGACCTAGTTGTATTGTACTAGTAAACTACTGTATAACTAATTCCGTATTAGCTAGACTTAAGAGTTATAGTTTGACTTGTGTCATGACAGATTTGTTTTATTTACATGTTTATGTTGTGTATGTTCAGTGTAAAACAAGAATCCTTTTTAGAAGTGCATGCTTTAAGCACAGTACAACCATGGAGTACAAGCAGAAATGATTGAGGAAATATTTTAGTTTGTGATTTAATTTGAATTTTTGAATGTGAGCACTCAAGCTTTTTTCCTTGAAGTGCCATCAACAGTAGGCCAGATCTGCTCACCTTTGTAAGTCTGCTTTTCAGAGAAGTGTACCGATTTTGTTTAAACTGAATATCTCTTTAAGAAGTACTCTGGAAGACAGAGTATATAACAGATGATGTCCTTCTCTTCCATGTTGCAGTATTCTCACTGTGGGATCCTCCTCCTCAGGCAACCCGAACGTCCGGCTCCTATGCAAAAGCTTAAGCCTGGTTTGTGTCAGGTGCGTGGGTCATCACACATAGGGCCATAAACTCTGGGCCTTAAATGTGGCGTCTGCACACACAGACCTCAGAACTTCTCTGGTGCAGTTGAACATCAGATCGAGCACTTCACTCCGCACTTCAGAAGACGTCTTCAGATAAGTACCACATAGGTTAATTTATTTCTCTTGCGTGTGCTTTGATTGCTGTTGCTCCCTTATTTAGTTAGCAGATGTCAACTAGAAAGGGGAAATTTAAATGCAGCCACCAGATTCCGCACAAGGACTCGTACGAACTTTGTTCTGCTTAGGCCAATCCCACGACCATATGACCTGCAGCATTTGCCAGTCGTTCGTACCTAAAACTCTTTGCAGTCGTCTAGCAGCCTTAAAACTTTACCTTGAAAACCAACAACTAAAGCGTTGAACCCTAGGCATGGAACCCGAGTCAACTGTCTTGGTGGAGCCACCTAAAAAGAAGACCAAGGTTGTAAGGCCTACTGCTTCTGCCCCTCCAATGTCAGATATTCCACCAGCTAGTGATCTAGGGACTGAGAGGCATCTGGAAGAACTGGCGATTTCGGGGATTTTGTGGAAGCCGCCTCGGAATTCCTAGTCGGCACATCCTCATAGGTTGCTCTGACATTGGCTTTGGCTGATATAGGTTCATAGGTTCATACTAGGCTATCTGCCCTAGGGCATTTATAAGCCTAGCCAAAGTGTGTTTGGCTTTCGCCACCCATTTTAAATTAATTTTGCTATGCCCTTTTTCGAGGTTAGTATACTGTGCCTCTGTCTAACAGTGACACAGAAGTGATACCCGGGGTAAACGTACGATCTCCCATCCATTCATCAAGATTCCTCTTGAAGAGAGTCAATGAGGGACTCAGCCTAACCTGGACTGGGATTTTATTCCAGAGTGAAGGGAGCCTCTGGGTTATGAATCTGTCCCTCCAGCATGTCCTATTTATTTCAGTGCTGAGGTTCAAATCTCTCGAGCGTGTAGCTCGATGGGATTTGGATTTTCTGAGGTGCAGCATGTCCATTAATTCTGGGTTGGACATGGCTTTATATGTCAGGCACAGATCGCCTCTGAGCAGGCGGTATGCCACTGAGTAGAGCTGGAGTTTCTTTAACCGGGCAGCATATGGCATCTGTTTGAGCCCTTTGATCCTCTTGGTGAGGTACTTTTGGGGTCTTTCCAGTTGCTGCAGGTGTCTGGTAAGGTACATCCCAAAAGGGGCATTGTACTCAATTATGGGCCTGATGAGGGATGAGTAAAGAGGCACGATGACCTCCCTGATCTAGATGTGAATCCCTTCATGATTAGGTGGGCTATATAAAATGTTTTTCTAACCACTTTGGCCACGTGGTTGTCAAATGAGAGATTGCTATCAACTTGGGTCCCCAGGTCCCTAATTACTTCTTCTGTACTTAATGGATTACCACCTATGTGGTAATTTGTGGTCACTTTGTTTTTGCCAAAGGGAATGACTATACACTTTTGGCGTTTAGCTTGAGGCCATGGCTCTGGCACCAGTTGTCTGTTTCTATGAGGCCCTTTTGGAGGATGCTTGTGTCGGCTGGAGAGTCGATTATGGTGCCCAGTTTGCAGTCATCTGCGAACTTGGTCAGCCACAGTCCTTCCGTGTTGGCCTGTACCTCCGAGAAATATATACCGAACAAGAGAGGTCCCAGGACTGAGCCTTGTGGGACACCACTTGTAACTGGTTTGGAGTCTGACATAGCTCCATCAATTCTAACCATGTGGGTTCTGTCCTTAAGCCAGTTTGCAACCCATCTAGTGACATAGGGGTTTATATTTAAGCTGGTGAACTTATCTATAATGCCCGAGTGGGATATTGTATCAAAGGCTTTTGCGAGGTCCAGGTAGGCTGTGTGGACCACCTTCCTCTCGTCAATGGCCTTGGTGACTGTTTCAAAGAAATCAACCAGGTTTAAGAGGCAGGATCTGCCCTTAAAGCCGAACTGGGTAGGATCCAGTGTCTGTAGGTCCCCGATATCTTTATTTATGAGGTCCATGATGATCCTTTCCATAGCTTTGCAGACCAAGCTAGTCAGGCTTATGGGGCGATAGTTTCCAGGATCCGTTGAGGCACCACATTTGTGGAGAGGGACCACTGTTGCTGTAAGCCACTCTTTGGGTACATATCCTGTAGTAAGGCTGAGATTGAACAGTAGTTTTATGTTTGGGTTTAGCTCTTCTTGGAGTTCATGTAGGACGCAGCCGGGGACACCGTCTGGTCCCATTGATGCTGTGTTTTTTGCTTTGGAGAGGGCAGCTCTTACCTGAGCATCTGAGATGTCAGGAGGGCAGCACTTTGCTGGGATAGATATTTGCCCTTTTGGTGGGGGGGGGGGTTGCGCTGAACCTGTCAGCTAGGATGTTGGCAAAGTCTGTGTGGGTTTGGTGTATTTTTTGTCATTTTGGACTAATTCTGAGCATATCTGGGAATTCCCACCCAGGTTCCTAACATAACTAAAGAAAGCCTTGTGATTATCCTTAGTGTCCTGTGCAATTTTTCTCTCGAAGGTGGCCTTAGACAATTTTATGAGTGCCCGTAGTTTTTTGCTAATACTGATCAGACATGCCTTCCCTTTTGGGGATTTTGCTCTATCATGTAGTAGCTTCCTCCTTCTATTGTATAGTTTGTTTATGGCTGGGGTCCATACAGGACATCTGCCTTTGGAGGATTGGGTCTTGGTTTTATTTGGGATTGCATGATCCATGCATTCCTGAAGGTGTTCATAGAATGCGTTTATAAAGGATTCTGCGGTCTGGGCTGTATTTTCCACAGGCCCAGGGGCTTTGAAGGATTCCACCTCAGTTTTGAGGAGTGTGAAATTTGGTTTAGAGAAGTTTTTCACTGTGGTTTTCAGGGCAGGGATATCGAGGGGGAACCAGGCTTCGTTGGACGCCCGCTAACGGTTCTGGAAACAGAATCTTGTCCTGCAGGCCAGATGCCAGATAAGTGGCCTACCGCTCCTCAAACTACCACTAAGACTACTCGTCTTAAGAGGAAGCCGAAAACTAAGGATCTGTCTGCTCCCACTGAAGACCAACCAGACTGGCAAACATTTTCATAGCCCTTGGTTCAGCCCTTTATGGCTCTTAGGCCCACAGCTTCTACTGCTGCTACTTTGCCTGTTCTCAGCCCTAGGCCAGCCTCAGCTTTTTCCATTTCCCCCACCCAAAGTCAGGAGGAAGACTCCTCTTCTTCCTCCTCAGATGAATCTCCGACTTAAACACATCCCAGTTAGCCTTCCCTCTTGACTACTACTCCGCAGATGAGGACTCTTTAGAGGGAGACTCTCCACCTGAAGATATTTCTTTTGGGGAAACAATTTCCAAAATGAGGGAGTTTTTCAAGCGGGATGCCACACAGATGACTGAGGTTCAAAAGAGGTACTTTGAATTACTTCAGGTAGAGTCACCCTCCCCCTCTGCTATTACCCGTTTGATTCCAGCTTACCTGGATGCATTTGCAGCAGCCTCCAAGACCCCCAAATCACATCCCCAGCAACCAAAAGACCTGAATCGTTTTATAAGGTCCCTGATGAGCACAAGTACCAAATTAAACCACCTATGGAAGATCCTGCAGTCATTGCAGTGGCTCCAGACAAAATCCAGACAAATACCTTACTCCTCTCTTCTGCCATCAGACAAGGACAGTAAGGTCATGGACAGACTGGGGAAAAAGATGTATACATCTTCCATGGGCAATCAATTATCAGACCCACATGGTCAAATATGCCCTAGACTTGGTTTCTTAGGCAACTTCCTTGCTTTTCTCCACACCTGACTCTCCTAACAAATCTCAGGTAGCAACTAAGCTGTCTTTAGCATCATAGGTTGCCAGACAGTGTATAAAGTGCAGCTATGATGCAACCGAGGCTTCCGCTAGGTCTGCAGCTTCAGCCTCTGTGCTGCGCAGGTACTCCTGGCTCAGGCTTCAGCCCCTCCCTGAGGACTTTAAAGCAAAATCTTAGCTGCACCACTGGACAGCAAATTCCTGTTTGGCAAACAGTCTGCTGAATTGTTTAACAGCCTCCAGGAGAAAAGCAAGAGAGCTTCAGGACCTCAAACATTTATTGGTCTCACCCATGCCCAAGTTTTACAGAAACTACCCTGCCAAGGCCACCTTTGTCATGAGGGCTCTAGCCCCATCTCCCTCTTCCTCCTCTACGCACAGGAAAGGATTTAAGCACCCTCCCCAAGGGCAGCACCTCCTCAATCTAGCCCCAAGCAGCCCTTTCCAGACAAAAGCAACAATGCACGACTGCCTAAGTCACCTTCCTCTCTCCTCCCACCTCTCTCACTGTCTACCCATCTGGAAAAAAGTCACCTTGGACAGCTAGGTATTAGCAATAGTGGAAAAAGGGTACTTTATGACCTGACAGTAGAAGCCCTTGCCACTAGGCATCCCCTTCCCACCCAAAAACCAGCTACATCTAATTCCCCAGATCATCCAAGATCTATTCACACAAGGGACCATAGAAGGGGTCCCCTCAGGCGAAGAAGGGTGGGGGTTCTACTCCAGACTCTTTCTATTACCAAAAAAGGATCGCCCTTGGAGGCTCATCCTGGATTTGCCCTCACTAAACCCCCTTTCTGAAGGTCCCTTCATTCAGAATGTTATCCCTTCAAACACTTCTTCCACTATTGCCACCCAAGGCATTCATGGCCATTTTGGACCTGGGATCTGAAGGAGGCATAGCTCCACATATCCATTCATCCAAACTACAGAATGTTTTTGCTTTTTGCTGGACCCTCTTCATACCTTCAGTTTACAGCCTTGCCCTTTGGTTTATCTACTGCACCAAGGGTTTTCACAAAATGTCTAGCCCCAGCAGTAGCCTACTACAGAACAAAAGCCATGCAAATTTACTCCTACCTGGATGACCTCCTCATTCTAGCAGAAGAGGAAATTATTCTCAGGAACCACTTACTGTTCACTATGTCCCTGCTTCGGAACTTGGGGTTCACCCTCAACCTGACAAAATCCTCCCTCGCACCAGCCCAAGACAAAACCTTCTTGGGCTGCAGGATAAGAACAGTCTTCCTTCCTCAGGACAAAATCTATGCCCTAGTCAACTACTATTATTTATTTATTTATTTATTTCAGTTTAGTGATCAGGGAAGTCCACTGGGCTGAGAAGAGCTCATTTTCAGTGGATGCCCGGGAAGAAAAGCTCCACCAAAAAGTAGAAGTACAATATTTATATTTTGCATAAAACAGATTTGGAGTACACAGTCTGTTAAACATAGTCAATGAACATAGTAAGGACATGTTGCAATAAAATCAAAACTTAGAGTGAACTGTAAGCGATCTAGTCATTGAACATTACAGGACTAGTTGCACTAAAAACAAACTTAGTGTGCATTGTATTGTATGTTAAACATGTAGTTATAGAGAAATAGTAAGTTAGGTATAAGTTGAGAAATGGGTAAAGATAAGAATACAAGAAGTGGCAGAAGAAATTAAATAGGGAAGTGGAGTTTGGTATATAAAGAGTATAAGTAGCAGGAATAATTACATCATAGGAAGTGGAATTTGGTATATAAAGGGTATAAGTGTCAGAGGTAATTACATCATAGGAAGTGGAATTTGGTATGTGAAGAGTATAAGTACACCAGTAATAGGTATTGTATTACATCTGTATTTAGTACAGAGGTTAAAGGATGCTCCAATGTAGCTCAAGTATAGCACTATTGAGAGGGGGTTGGGTTGATGAAGTTGGAGCATGGCAATGGCATTCCCATTTGGAGAACAGATGAGAGAACAGGAGAGATCTGAAATTGTTATGGTTAGAGAGATTGCGTAGGGGGGAATTCCATAGTTTAGCTATGGTGCAAGATAGTAGTAGTTGTCCAGGTGGGCATGAGGGTTTGTAGACTTGAAGGAGATTTTGGTTCTCAGATCTGAGGGAGCGGTTTGGAATGTAGAGTTTTAAGGCTGTGGCCAGAGATGGACAGTTTGTAGGTTTGAAAATGAGGTTGTGGGCTGTGGTAAGTTGGAGGTATCTCAGGTAGTTTGGTAGTTCGAGCCAATTGAGGGAAGTGCAGAGAGTGGCAGTGATGTGATGAGTTTTTTGCGTTAGTTGCAAGTTTACATATTTTGTGGTAACAGGATTCAAGTTTGGATCGGAGGCTGGCTCTGAGATTTGTGAATAGGGGGGCACCATATATAAAGGAAGGGAGAAGGAAGGTGGATGCTAGAGTTTGCCGGGTTGAGGGGCTAAGTTAGTGGTTGTGCCTGCAGAGGAGACCGATCTTTTGATAGGTTTTCTTGATTGAGGAGAGCATGTAGGTGTCAAATTTTAGGTCTTCATCAATTATAATGCCTAGTAGCTTGGTATGGGGAACGATTTCAAGGTGGGAGTTATTCTGGCTAAGAATGCAGAATGAGTTTTTGTCAATGCTGGAATTTCGTGAAGGTGAAACTACTCCTGGTCAGCCAGATTTCGGCCTGGCAGTTCCTTTGTCTTCTAGGCCTCATGGCAGCTACAGTCTGTATGCTACCCCTAGCCAGGCTTCACATGAGGAAGTTTCAGTGGTACCTGAAAAATGTCCGATCACAACACAAACACCCATGGACTTTCAGGTACCCTTCCTACCCTGCCTGAAGACAGAGTTGAGGTGGTGGATCCAACAAGTAAACCATAATCCAGGCCTACCTCTGCTCCCCACCAAACCAGTGCAATGCATGCACACAGATGGTTCAGATCTAGGGTGGGGAGCCACTAAGAACGGCCTCAAGTTGCAGGCAGAATGGGAATCCTTCCTACAGAAAAAACATATCAATGTAAGGAAGATGACTGCTCTCCTTCTAGCCCTACAGACCTTCCTTCCTCTAATGCAGGCAGGTCCCCTCCAAATCTTCACAGACAATACAACTGTGATGTGGTACATCAACAAACGGAATGGACCAGGTCCTACCTACTCTGCAGTCTTGCAGTGCAGGAAGAGCTAGCCATTCAGTACATCACACTGCAGGTGGTGTACATTCCATCCCAGGACAACCATCAGGCGGATGCCTTCAGCAGATCATTCTCTCAGCATCATGAGTGGATGTTGCACAGAGATGTGTTCTTAGACATTGTCCACCAGTGGGGCACACCTCAGATACATCTGTTTGCCTCCCCCCAGAACAGACAATTACAGCTATTCTGGTCCAGGGACCCCTCCCCACTAGCCTTGAGAGTGGATGCCTTCTCGATTTCATGGAAGGGACTATTTCTTTATGCCTTCCCTCGCTTCCCACTCCTTCAGAAAATCCTTCTAAAAATCCAAAAAGAGAAGCCGAAAATTTTGCTGTTGACTCCCTATTGGTGAAGGCAACAATGAATGTTCATCGTGTTACACTGCTGCAGTCATTACACTTGGGTTATCCTGCCGTCAACCGGTTCCCCAGTCGGCCTGAGCTCCAAAGTCTTGGTCTGGCATCGGTTGCTGTCGCCTCCTCCCTGACGTCAGTGTGACAGGGGTATATAAGATGCAGCCGACGCCATTTTCTTCACTCTTTCTTGCTGCGCGGTGCCCGAAGCAAAAGCAGTTCGCAGGTGCCGGTCGGCCGACTCCTGAGATTTTCATTCCGAATCTAGAACCAAAGTCTTCTACAAAGCTAAGTACCCCATTGGGGAAACTTTTTCTTACCTCAGACCGATGTCAGTAAAAGTTAATAACTGTATTTCTTGTGGGAAGCAAATACCTCATAAGGATTTCCATTCCTATTGTATCCCATGCCTAAGCCCAGACCACGACGTCACTGGTTGTCAGTTTTGTGCTAGGTTTAACAAGCGCACTATTAAACGTTGGTTTGATTTTGCCCGACATTATTTTGGCAGAAAATTTAATTACACCATGCCGTCGGAACTTCCGGCGACCGGAATACATAAAAAGCGCAAAGACAAGGACAGGCATCCGAGGCCCAAACCTGACGACGAAGCCTCTTCTAGGCCGGTTCTCCGGTTTTCAGCGAGGCGCCTTCGCAGCCCCTGATGACCGCTTCTGCAGAACCACAGGCCGCCTCCGACTCACACGTGGAGATGGCCGGGCCTTCGGACGCACAAGTTTTTCAGCCTACCGAGGCTAACCCTTCAGAGGGATCCGAAGTAGCTGAGCAACCCGAAGCTTCAGAGAGTGTTTTCAGACCTACTCAGTTAACCATTAAACCCCCTGCTAAGTCTAAGCCTGCTTTAAAAACAAAGAAACAAATACAGCATTCTCCAGGACAGGCCTCCATGCCTAAGAAACAAATGCTCAAAATGGCTGAAGACCTAAGTACTCTGATCAGGGGGTCCCATCCCCCTCCAGATTCAGATCCTCCTAATTTTAAAGAAATGCAGGATTTATTGCATGCAGCTGAACAAGTGGGAAAGCATACTTTGCAATGTGGTTTTGATTCTTTAGAGGCCTCCTGTAGAGCAGCAGTTACAGGCTCTGTCATTAGAAGGCATGCTTGGTTAAAAGAACATACGTTACCAGATCATGTTAAAGCAAAATTATTGGATACACCTTTACAGCAGGATGTGTTATTTGGAGTTAAGGCAGAAGAGGTATTAAAGAAAATGGAGGATAAAGCAAAATCTATGCAAACGGTAAAGGATTTCTTACAGGTTCAGCCACCAAGATTTAGCAGAAATTGGCCAACAAAGAATTGGTCCTTTCCGGCTACAGACAGACCTCAAAGGGGCAGATACAGATGTCCAAGAGGTAGAGGTCAACCACAAGGTCCTTACAGGCCTCGACAATGGGGTGCACCAGGCCAGAAAGAAGGGGAAGACAGGCCCCAATCATATAAAAAGCAGCCTCAATGACTTCCCATTACAGCTGCCAAACAATTCTCTCTTGGCAGCCCCCTTGGGAGGAAAACTAGCACTTTTCTATCACAATTGGCATTGGATCACCAAAGACAAATGGGTTCTCAACATTGTATCTCAAGGTTACAGGTTCCACTTTCACACTCTGCCAAGGTTAAAAGGAATGCCAAATCTGCCACCAAATCAATGGGCAGAGGCTCAAAAACAAATTACAGCACTCATGGAAATGAGAGCTATTCAAGAGGTACCACCACAAGAGCAAGGACAATTATTTTATTCAAGACTCTTTCTGGTTCCCAGAAAGGACAAAGCCTGGAGGCCCATTCTGGATCTTTCGTCTCTAAACACTTACCTGGATGTTCCGAAATTCAAAATGTTGACACTACAGCAACTTCTTCCCATGGTGGTCAAGAAAGCTTGGCTCGTGACCTTGGACCGCAAGGAGGCATACCAGCATGTCCCTATCAGACAAAACTGCAGAAGATACCTCAGATTCATAGCAGGTTCAATGCACTATCAATTCTCTGCACTGCCCTTTGGCTTCTCTACTGCGCCCAGGGTCTTCACAAAGTGCCTGGCACCAGTAATTGCATTTTGCAGACAGAAAGGAATTCAAATTTATCCGTACCTGGATGACTGCCTGATTCAAGCAGAGAGCAAGGACATTCATCTAGAGCATCTGGCGTTTGTAAAACAGGTATTAAGTTGCCTGGGGTACACAGTAAATGAAAAGAAATCAAAACTAGTGCCCTCACAAGAGATAATATTCCTGGGTGCCAGTTTGACCACAACTGCCCAGATGGCTTATCTCACGCCAGACAAGCAAGGACAACTGACTCAATACTTTCAATTGATGGCAACAAAAACCCAACTCCCTGCAAGAAAAATTCTGCAGGCCTTGGGTTACATGGCATCTTGCATACTACTAATTCCATATGTCAGACTGCATATGAGGAATCTACAATGGTTCCTAAAGAGTGTATGGTCTCAACACTGTCAAAGTTTGGAAACAGTTATACCACTAATTCCTTGCCTTCAACAGGAGTTTCGATGGTGGGCTCAAGCTTGTCACCTCAACAAGGGACAGCCTTTTACTCAACCCACAGCCAGGCAAACACTGACAACAGATGCATCAGATTATGCCTGGGGAGCACACATGGCAGGAAAATGTATTCAGGGCAAGTGGCCCGCAGAACAAAGGCATCTTCACATCAATCAAAAAGAGATGTTAGCTGTACAGAATGCCCTTATAGCTTTCAAGGACCTGCTGCATCCAGGACAGCTATTACTAAAAACAGACAATATCACAGTTATGTGGTACATAAACAAGCAAGGGGGCACTCACTCCTACCCCCTCTGCAGACAAGCCATGACCTTGTGGAACACAGCTCTAAACTATCAAGTTCATCTGCAAGCACAATTCCTGCCAGGAGAGAAAAACACACTGGCAGACGACTTATGCAGAAACATCATGGATCCCCACGAATGGGAATTGAATCCACAAATATTCAGAATGATAACACAGAAATGGTGGAGCCCGGACATAGATCTGTTTGCATCCCCAATGAATTGCCAGCTACAGAAATTCTGCACAAGGAGTTGCCATCCACAAGCATGGAAAGTGGATGCCCCCTCATTCAGCTGGAAAAACCTACAAGTATACGCTTTCCCTCCACTACCTCTCCTGCCAAAGGTTCTCATAAAAGCCAGGCAAGAAGAGCCAAAGATGATCCTGATTGCTCCAGACTGGCCACGCCAGCACTGGTACCCAATCTTAAAGAATTTAGCACAAGAACCACCCTGGATATTGCCTCAAATCCCACATCTGCTGACTCAGCACAACAATCAGATACTTCACAGTCAGCTAAAGACCTTAAACCTAACTGCATGGAAAATTCCTTAGTCAAGCAAGCAATGCCTCTCTCCAAAGCTGTTATGGATGTCATTCTGGAGGCCAGAAGGCCTAGTACCAGGAAAGCCTATTCGGATAAATGGAAGAGATTCTGTGCCTGGAACCAGGCTCACAGCCTTGACCCTCTTGTCCCAATCATTCCTCAGATTCTACAATATTTAACTGAGATGCTGGACAAAGGCCTCTCTTTTTCATCCATCAAGATCCACGCCTCTGCCATCTCTGCTCATTACAACACGGATCCTCCAATTTTCTCTAATCCATTGCTAAAACAGTACCTCAGAGGGGCTAAAAACATAAGACCGCCCCGTAGAGCACCTACTCCAACTTGGGACCTCAACTTTGTTTTGGAAAAATTAACTTTACTTCCCTTTGAGCCAGCTAACACAGCAGGATTAAATAATATTTCTTGGAAAACTGCTCTGCTCCTGGCAATAACATCAGTTCGAAGAGTTTCAGAATTACAGGCACTAATGGCAGTAGAACCTTTCCTCATTTTCCACCAGGACAGGGTGTCCTTAAGAACTAACTACGTTTATGCCAAAGGTGGTTTCATGTGTGGCTCTAAACCAAACTATTCACTTGTCAACTTTTTATCCAAAACCACAGAATAAAGAGGAGAGACTACTGCATTCTTTGGACATTCACAGGCAGTTACGCTTCTACTTGGACAAAACCAAAGCTTTCAGAAAATCTGAGCAATTACTGGTAGCATATGCTGCAGGAGCACAGGGAAAAGCCATTTCAAAACAGACTATTTCAAAATGGATAGGACATTGCATACGTTTCTGCTACACACACCATGAGAAACCTGTACCTAGCAGCATTAGATCTCACTCCACCAGGGCAACAGCCACTTCAACTGCCTACCTCAGAGGAGTGCCTACCAAGGACATTTTGGAAGCAGCAACATGGAGTTCTGTGCATACCTTCACCAAGCATTACCATCTGCCTTTATACTCTAAATCCAGAGCTGGCTTCGCCACTGCTGTGCTGCAGGGCCTTATAGCCACACCTAATGCCTTATAGAACCAACCACCCTACCTCAGCTTTGGGATTCTACCCAAGTGTAATGACTCCAGCAGTGTAACACGATGAACATAGTACAGTTTTGTACCTACCATAAATGTAGATGTTCGAGTGTATACACTGCTGCAGTCCAGGTTACCCTCCCTCCTTCCCCTCTTACTTGCTGGTACGTACCTATATCTTCTACCCTTTACTACCTATGGGGAGTATTTGCTGGTAACTAAAAGTTGTTTGCTTTTCCTATCTATGTTTTATTAGCAATTTGAATTGCCTATCCATTTGAGGGCACCTGACATCTGGGGCAAGAAAAACTGAAGAAAATGGCATCGGCTGCATCTTATATACCCCTGTCTCACTGACGTCAGGGAGGAGGCAACAGCAACCAACGCCAGACCAAGACTTTGGAACTCAGGCCAACTGGGGAACTGCCTGATGGCAGGATAACCCAAGTGTAATGACTGCAGCAGTGTATACACTCGAACATCTACATTTATGGTAGGTACAAAACTGTACTTTCCCCCTTCTTCTATCTCTTGCTAAGGGCAGTCAGCACAAGTTGCCTCACAAGGTGAACCTGCTCACACAACAGAAAGGATCTCTCATTCACCCACACCTGGAAATGCTCCCCTTAAACCTGTGGGTGATAAACACCTGATCCCCTTCAGATACTGGTACTCAGAGGATGTGCTATCCATTCTGCAGGAGGCCAGGCAACCCACTACCAGGAGATCCTACATTTTGAAATGGAAAAGGTTCTCCAGTTGGAGTCTCCAAAGGCAAAGGGACCCCTTCCAAGTGGATGTTCCACTAGTCCTAGCCTATGTGAGTGAGCTTCTAAAATCAGAACTTTCATACTCTTCAGTGAAAGTCCACTTATCTGCCATTTCAGTCTGTGTACCTATGGATCCACCTCTTCTTTCCAGGCTGGAAGTTAAACTATTCCTGAAAGGGGTTCTCCACGTCAGACCTCCAATTAAACCTATCCCCACCCCCTTAGGACTTGAACTATGTACTGAAGAAACTCACCATTGCCCCCTTTGAACCAGCAAACTCTGCTTCTCTGCAGATGTGCACATTCAGCTAAGTGCCCACTGGGTTTTTTTTTTTACTTGTTTTGCTTGCTGTTGCTGTTTTAGACTTACATGTCAGCTAGGAAAGGGAAGTGTGCTTGTGGGAGACAGATTCCTCACAAGGACACACACGATAAGTGTGATGTTCTTCGTGTTTCACTGTTGCAGTCATTACATTTGGGTAATCTGCTGGCGGGTTGCCCTCAGTCGGCCTGATTAACAAAGTCTTGGGTCCTGCGTTGGTTGCTGTCCCTTCTTCCATGATGTCAGGTCGTCAGGGGTATAAAACATGCTGCCAATGCCATTTTAATCAGTCTTTCTTGCCGCGCAGTGCCCAAAACAGAAGCAGTTTGCAATTGCCGGTCGGCCGACTCCTGAAATTTTCATTTTCGAGTTTCAGAACTGAAGTCTTCAACCTAAAGCTAAGTACCCCATTGGGGGAACTTTTTCTTGCTCCTTACCGATGTCAGTAAAAGTTAATAATTGTATTACTTGTGGGAAGCAAATACCTCATAAGGATTTTCATTTGTACTGTATTCCTTGCCTAGGCCCTGATAACAACGTGCTTTGCTGTCAGTTTTGTGCTAAATTTAACCAATGCACTGTTAAGCGTGGGTATATTTTTGCATCTAAATATTTTGGCTCAAGATTTAACTATCCAGAAATGTCGTCGGATAGCAATCCGACTACCGGAATTCACAAAAAACGCAAAGAAAAAGACAGAGACAGACCGTCGAGGTCCAAAACTGACGATGAAGCTTCTCCTAAGCCAGTCGCCGGTTCGCCGGTACTCAGTGAGGTGCTTTTGCAGCCCCTGATACCCAATACTTTTGATTCGCAGGCCTCTACCGAGACCCATTCGGAGTCCGACATGCCGCGAGATACTTCAAGTTTTGAACCCGCGGATGTCTCTCCCATAGATGGGTCCAGAGCCGCTGAGCAGGCACTGGCTTCTGAGGGTGTTTTCAGGCCTAAAGATTTGTATATTAAACCAACGCCATCCTCAAAAACAAGGCCAAAACCAACTTTTGTGTCTAAAAAAACTGACGCGTGGGCTACGCGCTCAGGTCCCTATGCCTAAAAAAAATGATCAAAATGACTGAGGATTTAATTACCTTGATCAGGGGTTCCCAACCCCCTCCTGCTAAGAGGCCTAGGCAAGGCACTGATTATGAATCTTCAGATCAGGTTTCCATTTCTTCTGATTCCTCTTCTGATCAGGAATTCTCTATTCCACCTTATGAGGACTCTGATGCAGAATAATCCATTCCTTCTGCTTCTCCTCCTGAGGATTTTTCTTTTGGAGAAACTTTGCATACCTTAAGAGAAAATTTTCATTGGAAGAGTCAGGATTTTTCGGAATCCAAAAAGAGGCTTAGGGATTTCCTTCTTCTTCCTCAGCATAGGCCTTTGACTATACCTCTTGTTCTAGACATTGTTGAGGATGTTTTCTCAGAATCCAGCATGGCTCCTGATTCCCTGCCTCCGGCTCCTAGTAAGCCAGACAGATATTACAGGGTTCCTGACTCCCACAAATTTTTTTTTAAAAACCTTACTGCTGACCCTGAAACAATTTCTCAGGGTCCCAAGGGTGTTAAGGCTTCTACTGCTAAGAATCCTTCCCCTTCTGATAGAGACTCCAGGGCACTGGATAGAGGGTGAGAAGGTTTACACGTCTGCAACCTTGGCAATCAGGGCTTTAAACTGTCAATTTCATATGCTTAAATATCAGCAGCATGTCATGGGTTTACTTAAACAGAAAATGATGGTGATTTCTGACTGTGTGGAAAATAAAGAGTTACAGGATTTATTGCATTCAGCTGAACAAGTTGGAAAGCATACTTTGCAACGTGGTTTTGATTCCTTGGAGGCCTCTTGCAGGGCCACTGTAACGGGATCTGTGATAAGAAGGCATGCTTGGCTCAAGGAGCAAAATCTGCCTGATCATATTAAAGCAAAATTGTTGGATGCTCCTTTACAACAGGACAGTTTATTTGGTAATAAGGCAGAAGTTTTGAAAAAGATGGAAGACAAAGCTAAATCTATGCAAACTGTAAAAGATTTCCTACAAGTGCAGCCACCCAGATTCAGTAGGCACTGGCCTACTAAGAGTTGGTCCTTTCCAGTACCCACCAGAGCTGCTCCGGTCAAACCTAGGCACTCCAAAGGCTTCAGATTTCAGTCATGAGGAACTTACAGAACAAAACAGTGGGGTGCCTCCACCTCCAAATCTGGAAGTAGCAAGGCAACCCTCTATGGTAAACAGTCTCAATGACTTTCCTATGCCATTTCCAAGCACTTATCTTTTGGCAGCCCCTTTGGGGGAAAAACTAGAACTTCATGCACAAAATTGGCATCTAATTACCCAGGGCAAGTGGGTTTTAAATATAGTATCCCAGGGATACAGATTTCATTTCCACACGTTGCCAATTTCAAACGGATGGCCAGATCTGCCTCCAAATCAGTGGGCAGAGGCCTAGAAACAAGTTATGTCCCTCATGGATATGGGGGCTATTCAACCAGTACCAGAAAAGGAAAAAGGGCAAGGTTTTTATTCAAGACTTTTTCTGGTATCCAAAAAAGACAAATCATGGCGTCCAATTCTGGACTTATCCATTCTAAATACTTTCTTGGACATTCCAAAATTCAAGATGCTGACTCTACAACAGTTACTGCCCATGCTAGGCAAGGATGCCTGGCTGGTAACTCTAGACTTAAAAGAGGCTTACCTGCATATCCCAATCGGAATCTTGCAGAAGATACCTGCGCTTCAAAGCAGGCTATTTGCATTACCAGTTCTCTGCACTGCCCTTTGGCTTATCTACTGCACCCAGGGTCTTCACAAAGTGCTTGGCACCAGTAATTTCATTTTGCAGACAAAGAAACATTCAAATTTATCCTTATCTGGACGATTGTCTAATTCAGGCAGAAAACAAGGACACTCTTCTACAGCATCTGGCATTTGTAAAAAGGCTTCTAACTTGTCTAGGGTACACCATAAACGAAAATAAATCACAACTGGTACCCTCTCAAAAAATTACATTCCTGGGTGCAAGCTTGAATACAACTGCCCAGATGGCTTACCTCACACCAGACAAACAAATCCAGTTGATTACTTACTTCAAACAAATGGCCTCAAAAACCCTGTAGTCTGCAAGACAAATTCGTCAGGCCTTGGGGTTCATGACTTCCTGCATTCTTCTAATTCCATATGCAAGACTGCATATGAGGAAACTTCAATGGCACCTAAAAAGCTTATGGAGTCAACATTGTCACAGCCTGGAAATGATTCCTATCATTCCTTGCCTGCAGCAAGAGTTCTTTTGGTGGGCAGAGGCCTGTCACCAAAACAAGGGACTGTCATTCATTCCACCCCCTGCCACCCAAACCCTGACTACAGATGCATCAGACTATGCTTGGGGGGCGCATCTGGCTGGGAGATCCATTCAGGGCGAATGGAGCCCAAATCAAATGCACCTGCATATCAACCAGAAAGAGATGCTAGCTGTACAAAATGCTCTGACAGCTTTCAAGGACTTTCTTCATCCAGGACAACTACTGATAAAGACGGACAACACCACAGTCATGTGGTACATAAACAAGCAGGGGGGGTACCCATTCCTACCCCCTTTGCACTAACCATGGCCTTCTGGAACACAGCCTTGACTTAGCAAATACATCTACAAGCTCAATTCCTGCCAGGAAAACAAAATACTCTGGCAGACGAACTAAGCAGAAATCTTATGGACCCACATGAATGGAAACTGGATCTGCAAATCTTCAGCATGTTGACATGCAAATGGGGAGCCCAGACATAGATCTTTTTGTCTCACCCCAAAACTATCAGTTGGACAGATTCTGCACAAGAATTCATCACAAAAAAGCTTGGAAAGTGGATGCTCTATCCTTCAGCTGGAAAAACCTATCAGTCTATGCTTTTCCCCCTCTGCCTTTGCTTTCCAAGGTCTTACTAAAAGTCAGACAGGAAAAACCAAAAATGATTCTGATTGCTCCAGACTGGCCTCGCCAACACTAGTACCTGCTCCTATGCAATATGTCACACCTTCCTCCATGGTACCTGCCTCAGACACCTTATCTACTGTCACAGCAAGAACTTTCAAATTCTACACACACAGCTCCAAACTCTGAATCTTGCAGCATGGCTACTCAACTAACTTCACCAGTTACATCTCTCAGCAAACCTGTGATGGATGTCATTTTGGAGGCTAGAAGGCCTAGCACTAGAAAATCTTATGCTGATAAATGGAAAAGATTCTGTGTCTGGAATCAGGCATAAGGAATAAGCACAGAAATGCCCAATATTCCTCAGATTCTGCGATATTTAACTGAGATGCTTCACAAGGGCCTATCTTTCTCTTCCATAAAAATCCACGCCGCTGCCATTTCAGCTCATTACAACACAGAGCCTCCCCTCTTTTCTCATCCCCTGCTAAAGCAGTATCTCATAGGGGCCAAAAATTTAAGACCTCCCAGGAGAGCACCAACTCCTGCATGGGACCTCAATTTTGTGGTGGAAAAACTCACACTGCCTCCTTTTGAGCCAGCTGCTACTGCAGACATAAAATTTCTCTCTTGGAAGACAGCTTTTCTTTTAGTAGTCACTTCAGCTAGAAGGATCTCAGAACTACAGGCTCTCATGGCAGTGGAGCCTTTTATTATTTTCTACCCGGACAGGGTAGCGCTCAGGACCAATCCATCCTTTATACCTAAAGTGGTATCCAGCATGGCTCTTAATCAGACCATTCATCTGCCAACTTTTTTCCCAATTCTACGGAACAAGGGAGAGCGGATTCTGCATTCATTGGATGTACACAGACAACTAAGATTCTACTTGAACAGGACAAAATCTCTAAGAAAATCTGAGCAACTACTGGTGGCATTTGCTGCAGGGGCAGAGGGAAAGGCTATCTCAAAGCAGACAATTTCAAAATGGATAAGCCATTGTATTTGTTTCTGCTACATGCGTCATGGTAAACCTGTCCCCAAGGGGATCAGATCCCATTAAACCAGGGCTGCATCTACTTCTGCAGCCTTTCTTAGAGGGGTTCCTACCAAAGACATTCTAGAAGCTGCTACCTGGAGCTCAGTTCATAAGTTCACCAAGCATTCCCATTTACCTCTCTTCTCTAAATCCAGAGCGGGCTTTGCCACTGCTGTCCTGCAGGGCCTTATAGCTCCTCCTAATGCTGTATAATTCCATCCTCCCCACCATAGCTTTGGGATTCTACCCAAATGTAATGACTGCAACAGTGAAACATGAAGAACATAGTACAGTTGTGTACATTTACCGTAAATGTAGATGTTCGAGTGTATTCACTGTTGCAGTCCTGGTTACCCACCCACCAGCCCCTTACTTTTCTCTTTTTATACCTCTTCTTTCTGTTACTATGCTCAAAAGCCTTCTTGTTGTATTTGCTTTTATTTGGAGGTATATTTTTTGTGTTCTAAATTGCATGCATATATATATATATATATATATATATATATATATGACATCTGGGGCAAGAAAAACATTAAAATGGCGTCAGCTGCATGTTTTATACCCCTGATGATCTGACGTCATGGAAGAAGGGACAGCGACCGATGCAGGACCCAAGACTTTGTTAATCAGGCTGACTGAGGTCAACCTGCCAGCAGATTACCCAAATGTAATGACTGCAACAGTGAATACACTCGAACATCTACATTTATGGTAAGTGTACACAACTGTACTTTTTCTGTCTAGGCGAGGCGCACAACCATGCATCCTCATCTATCTGTAAGTCGTTCATCCCCAAAACACTTTGTAGCCGACTAGCGGCTTTAAATCTTTACCTCGAGAATCAGAGACTCAGATTCTTGCCGTTAGGCATGGAGGGAGGAGTAGGCCCATCTGACATGCCGCCTCGGAAGAAGGCAAAGAAACTTAGGCCCAATCCCAGGCTGCACCTCAGGCATCCAAACGGGCTCTAGAGGCGATAGCAGACCCAGAGTCCGTTCAGACGACGGTCTCCCAAGCAGTCCCAGGAACCACAATGGAAGCCGGGGTGCGGGATACCAAAGGTACGTCCGCTGAGGTATTTTAACCATCAGAGTCTGATGGTGGAGGGGAACCAGGGGTCACCTTCTCAGAAGTCCATGCTCTTCCTTCTCTTGCTAGGCAGACGTCTGCTTCTCCCTTGTCTACCACACCCTTGAAAAGGAAACAGAAGTCCAAACACATTGAACCCCCTCAGATGTCAGGCTGGGAATCCTTTTCCCAAAGCCTCTTTAAGGCCTTTCAGGCCTTACAATCCCAGCAACTCCCACCTACTCTCACTCCTCAACCAACCCATGTGTCTGAGGAGGAATATTCATCCTCTGAGGAATCCTCTTATGAGACTCAAATTGAATCCCCCAAGGAGTTCATTACTCCAGATGAAGAGGACTCTATTTCTCCAGACTCCCCGGGGAAGAATTTAGTTTTGGGGATACTATCTCCCTCATGGGGGAACACTTCAAGTGGCAGGCCTCTGAGGTCTCAGATTCTAAGAAAAGGTACTTTGACCTTCTGCAAATGGAGCAGCCTGCTCCCTCAGCTGTGCCCCCTTTACCACCTGCATTTCAAGATGCATTCTTAGCTGCTTCACAGTCTGCTGACTCCCAACCTCCAGCAGCTAAATGACCAGACAGATTTTATAGGGTCCCCCACTCCAGGACACCTAATTTCTTTACAAGAACCCTCCTGCTAACCCAGCTCTTACAGCTGTTTCTGTAGACAAGTCCTCCAGATAGCTTCCTTCCCCTGCTCTTTATCCAACTGAAAAAGACAGTAAGTGTATGGACAGGACAGGTAAAAAGGTCTACACATCTTCCACTCTGGCCATTAGGGCCCTGAACTACCAAACCCACATGGCAAGGTTTGTACTTGATACCAATTCTAAGGCCTCGAGCCTTCTTTCTGAGGTCGAGGACTCCCCCACCAAAGTACAATTAAACCCTCTCCTCTCAACAGCATCACAAGTGACCAGGCACTCTATTAAGTGCAGCTATGATGCTGTGGAAGCTTCTTCCAAAGCTGCTGCTTCTGGATCAGTGCTACCTTGTTACTCCTGGGTAATGCTACAACCCCTCACCATGGATGTTCAGAACAAACTTCTGGATCATCCATTAGACAATAAGGCACTTTTGGACAAGCCTCTGCTGAGCTCCTCAAGTCCCTCCAAGAGAAGGGAAAAAGAGTTGCAAAATCTAAAACACCTTTTGGTGTCCCCCATTCCTAGATATCATAGAAACTACCCTCAAAAAACATCATTTGTATGAAGGGAATCCTTTCCCTCAACACAACTATTCAATGGACGTAGGCAGCACAGACTTATACACCAAGACTGTCGTCAAGATCTTCTACCACTCCCTTTTGGAGACAGCCTGAACATCCCAGGCCCTCTCCAATATGACTCATCCACCCTGCATCCAGAAACTCCCCTATCCCTCCATCTCACTCTCTCCCTCCCCTCCTAGCGGAAACTTACAAAAGAACGATGGGTCCTCTCCATCATCCAGAGAGGATATTACATGACTTGGTGGATGCTTCCACCCTTTCAGGGCATTCCACAACCACCAAAAAAAACAGATTCACCTATTCCCACCCATTATTCAACAACTCCTAAACCAAGGCACCATAGAACCAGTTCCTGCCCCTCAAAAAAAACTCAGGGTTTTACTACAGAATGTTCTTGGTCCCCAGGAAAGAGGGTCCCTGGAGACCTATCCTGGACCTTTCCTTTCTCAATCTTTTCCTTCTCTTACCCAGCTTCAAAATGATAACCTTACCTATTCTCCTGCCTTTAATTCCCCCCGAGCCTTCATGGTGGCTCTAGATCTCAAGGATGCCTGCCAACACATCCCCATTCATCCAGATTACAGGAAATTCCACCGATTTTCTATAGGCTCCTGCCATTTTCAATTCTCTGCTTTGCCCTTTGGTCTATCCACAGCCCCCAGAGTGTTCACCAAGTGTCTACTTCATTGCCCATTGCAGGACACAGGGTATACAAATATATCCCTACCTAGATGACCTCATCCTGCACCAAGATCACCAACTCCTACTCCTTCATTTGCAGCAGGTGTCACACACCCTCTCTCTTCTGGGATTTAATATAAATGTAGAAAAATCTCGCCTGACTCCTTCTCAGGACATGATTTTTCTGGGATGCAGACTATGCATGGACTGCATGAAAGCCTTCATACCGGACCAAAGGATTCAGGAACTCGGTCTGTATTTCAACCAGATCCTTTCCTGAACCTTTCTGACAGCTCAGGAATTTCTGAAACTATTAGGGCACATGGCATCCCTTATACATATGCTGCCTTTGGCAAGATTACACATGCACAAATTTCAATGGGTACTGAAAAGTCTATGAAACCAACCCAGCCACTGGGGATGCACAAGCCAGTGCATTTCTTTGTGCCGGTCCCAAGCCTGGATAAATGGGGAGGGTTGCGTCAGGAAGGGCATCTGGTGTAAATTTTTGCCACATCATATATGCAGAAAACTGTACAAAAATTCATACCGGATCGGTCGAGACCTGGGTTAACAATGACCGCCACCAGTACTGTTGGCCAACAGGGTGCTGGTGGAAATTGGGCTACTGTTGGCCGAAGGAGGAGAAGAGGCAGAAGGCATGCATGAAGGCAGGTAAAGGCTTGGACTGTGATAGTGAGCGTCAGAACTTTGAATGTTGGCAGTATGACTGGTATAGGGAGGGAGCTAGCTGATATGATGAACCGAAGGACGGTTGGTATATTGTGTGTGCAATAGACCAGATGGAAGGGGAGCAAGGCTAGGTGTCTCGGAGGCGGTTTCAAATTGTTTTATCATGGTGTGGATGGGAGGGGAAATGGCATAGGCATTATCCTGAAGGAACAGTATGCTAAGAGTGTTTTGGAGGTGAAAAGAGTGTTGGATAGAGTGATGTTTATGAAGCTGGAAATCGATGGTGTAATGATGAATGTTGTTAGTGCATATGCTCCACAAGTTGGGTGTGCGATGGATGAGAAAGAAAATCTTGGGGTGAGTTGGATGAAGTGGTGATGACTGTACCCAAGGGTGAGAGACTGGTGATTGGAGCAGATTTCAATGAGCATGTTGGTGAAGGGAACAGAGGGGATGAGGAAGTGATGGGTAGGTATGGTGTTAAGCAAAGGAATGCAGAAGGTCAGATGGTGGATTTTGCGAAAAGGATGGACATGGCTGTGATGAATACGTATTTTAACAAGAGGGAGGAGCATAGGGTGACATACAAGAGTGGAGGAAGATGCACACAGGTGGATTATATCTTAAGTAGAAGGGCCAATCTGAAGGAGATTGGAGACTGTAAAGTGGTGGCAGGGGAAAGTGTAGTTAGGCAGCATAGGATGGTGGTTTGTAGGATGACATTGGTGATCAAGAAGAGGAGGATGAGTGTGAGGGTAGCACCAAGGATCAAATGGTGGAAATTGAAAATGGGTAATTGTGAGGTGATGTTCAGGGAAGAGTTAAGACAGGCACTGGGTGGCAGTGAAGAGTTACCGAATAGCTTGGTAACTACAGCAGAGCTAGTAAGAGAGATGGCTAGAAGGGTGCTTGGTGTGACATCTGGAAAGAGGAAGGAGGACAAGGATACCTGGTGGTGGAATGAAGAAGTACAGGAGAGTATACAGAGAAAGAGGTTGGCGAAGAAGTGGGATTGTCAAAGATATGAAGAAAGTAGACGAGTATAAGGAGATGAGGTGCATAGCAAAGAGAGAGGTGGCGAAGGCTAAGGATAAGGCGTATGAAGAGTTGTATAAAAGGTTGGACACTAAGGAGGGAGAAAAGGACCTGTACCGATTGGCTAGACAGAGGGACTGAACTAGTAAAGATGTGCAGCAGGTAAGGGTGATAAAAGATAATGAGGGAAACTTACCCACAAGCGAGGAGAGTGTGTTGAGCAGATGGAAAGAGTACTTTGAGGGGTTGATGAATGAAGAGAATGAGAGGAAGAGAAGGTTGGATGATGTGCGGATAGTGAATTGTGAAGTGCAATGGATTAGCAAGGAGGAAGTAATGATAGCTATGAAGAGGATGAAGAACGGAAAGGCTGTTTGTCCAGATGACATACCTGTGGAAGCATGGAGGTGTTTAGGTGAAATGGCAGTGGAGTTTTTAACTAGATTGTTTAATGAAATCTTGGAAAGTGAGAGGATGCCTGAGGAATGGAGAAAAAGTGTTTTGGTACCGATTTTTAAGAATAAGGGTGATGTGCAGAGCTGTAGTAACTACAGAGGGATTAAACCGATCAGTCACAGCATGAAGTTATGGGAAAGAGTAGTGGAAACTAGGTTAAGAAGAGAGGTGATGATTAGTGATCAGCAGTATGGTTTTATGCCAGGAAAGAGCACTACAGATGCGATGTTTGCTCTGAGAGTGTTGATGGAGAAGTACAGAGAAGGTCAGAAGGAGTTGCATTGTGTCTTTGTGGATTTAGAGAAAGCATATGACAGGGTGCCTAGAGAGGAGTTGTGGTATTGTATAAGGAAGTCAGGAGTGTCAGAGAAGTATGTAAGAGTGGTACAGGATATGTACGAGGGTAGTGTGACAGTGGTGAGGTCTGCGGTGGGAGTGACGGATGTGTTTAAGGTGGAGGTGGGATTACATCAAGGATCAGCTCTGAGCCCTTTCGTATTTACAATGGTGATGGACAGGTTGACAGACGAGATCAGACAGGAGTCCCCGTGAACTATGATGTTTGCAGATGACATTGTGATCTGTAGTGAGAGTAGGGAACAGGTGGAGGAGACCCTGGAGAGGTGCAGATATGCTCTGTAGAGAAGAGGAATGAAGGTCAGCAGGACTAAGACAGAATATATGTGTGAGAATGAGAGGGAGGACAGAGGAATGGTGAGGATGCAGGGAGTAGAGGTGGCAAAGGTGAATGAGTTTAAGTACTTGGGATCAACAGTTCAGAGTAATATTGAGTGTGGAAGAGAGGTGAAGAGAGTACAGACAGGATGGAGTGGGTGGAGAAGAGTGTCAGGAGTGATTTGTGACAGACGAGTACCAGTAAGAGTGAAAGGGAAGGTCTACAAGAGGGTAGTGAGACCAGCTATGTTATACGGGTTGGAGACAGTGGCATTGACAAAAAGGCAAGAGTCAGAGCTTGACGTGGCAGAGTTAAAGATGTTATTTGCACTGGGTGTGACGAGGATGGACAGGATTAGAAATAAGTATATTAGAGGGTCAGCCCAGGTTGGAAGGTTTGGAGACAAAGGCAGAGAGGCAAGATTATGTTGGTTTGGACATGTGCTGAGGAGGGATGCAGAGTATATTGGGAAAAAGATGCTAAGGATGAAGCTGCCAGGTAACAGGAAAAGAGGAAGGCCTAAGATAAGGTTTATGGATGTTTTAGAGAGGACATGCAGGCGGTTGGTGTGACAGAGCAAGATGCAGAGGACAGGAAGAAATGGAAACAGTTGATCTGCTGTGGCAACCCCTAACGGGAGCAGCCGAAAGAAGAAGAAGACTGAAAAATCTATGAAACCAACATTCCCAACCCTTGGATGTGCCCTTCCCACTCTTCCCTTGCTTAAAGAGGTAGATCCAATGGTGGATATCTGCATTACAGACCAACCCAGGGCTCCACCTTCAGACCCCAGCTCCACTTCAATGCCTTTACACCGATACTTCGGACCTAGGATGGGGGGCAGTGCTGCAAACAAATCAAAAGCACCTCAGTACAAGGCAAATGGTCCACTCTAAGAGTAAAAGACCACATCAGCATCAAGGGGGAGAGCTTTGCTTTTAGCCCTACTAACATTCCAATCCTTTATCCTGACAGGAACCTTAAAGGTAATCACAGACAACATGACAGTTCTGTGATACATAAACAAATAAGGAGGGACCAGGTCATACCGTCTATGCAGACTGGCCATTCAGATTTGGAACCTAGCAGACTCCCTCAGAGTACACCTGTTGGCCATGTATATCCCCTCTCAACAGAATGTGATGCCAGACACACTCAGCAGAACCTCAGACCCTCTCACGAATGATTGCTACAGAGGGAGGTTTTCCTAGACCTGATGCACAGGTGGGTATGCCACAAGCAGACCTCTTTGCCCCCCCAGACAACAGGCAGATGCCCAACTTCTGCACAAGGAACCCACACCCACAAGCGTGGAAGGTGGACGCTTTCTCCTTTTCATGGGGGCCTGCCTTCCCCCCTTTCACTCTGATCCAGAAGGACCTCCTGAAAATTCAGTGGGACAAACTAAAGATCTTACTGGTGACCTCCTTTTGGTCAAGACAGCATTGGTTTCCCCTCCTTTTTTCTTTAGCCAAGGACAGTCACCACAGTTTACCCCACTGGATAGACCTGCTCACACAGAACAAGGGGTCCCTGCTACACCCGCAGGTGAATAATCTAAAACTGACCTTATGGGTGATAAAATCCTAATCCCTTACAGACACCTTTACTCTGAGGATGTACTTAATGTTCTGCAGGAGGCCAGAAACCCAGCACTAGGAGAAACTACATGGCTAAATGGCTCAGACTCTCCAATTGGTGTCATAGGAACAAACAGGACCCCCTCACTACCTCCATCCGTAGGGGTCCTATCCTTGTGTGAGCTACTCCAAACAGGACTGACATATTCCTTGATCAAAGTCCACTTGTATGCCATCTCTGCCTGTCTGCCCATTTCACCTCCCCTGGCATGCAGACCGGAAGTCAAACTCTTTTTAAGAGGAGTCCTTCACATCAACCCCCCACAGAAACCAATCCCTCCTCCATGAGCTCTAAACTTTGTATTAGAAAATCTAACAGTATTTCCCTTTGAACCAGCACATTCTGCTTCTCTGAAATTTTGTACATTCAAAAAACGTTATGTTAGTTGCCCTCACATCCGCTGAGAGGGTTTCAGAGATCCAAGCCCTGATGTCCACATCGCTCTACCTAGTCTTTCACAGGGACAGAGTGGTGCTCGGGACCAACCCCTCCTTCATGCTTAAGGTAGTTAATGAACTCTAGTTGAATTAAACTATTAAATTTCCTGTCTTCTACCCCCATCCTCAAAATGCTTCAGTGAGGACCCTTCACTCTCTGGGCATGCACAGACAAGTAAGATATTACCTAGACAAAACCAAAGACATGAGGAAATGAACAGTTATTTGTTTCCTTCCTTCCCAGAGCACTAGGGAAACCTATATCTAAGCAAACCATTGCCTCATGGATCTTCAAGTTCATCTCCATCTGCTACTCCTACCATGGAAAAACCTTAAAGGGGGTATCAAACCACATTCCACCAGAGCAGCTGCCTCTTCTTCTGCCTTTTTCAAAGGCATTGATTCCCTTCTATTTTAGAGGCAGCCACTTGGACCTCAGTGCACACCTTCACCAAACACTACAAGCTGGAACATGGCATCCCATGCTAGAGCCGGTTTTGCCAGAACTATCCTACAGGGTTTCCTGGACCACGGAAACCCTTCCTCCTCCCAAGATCATACTTAAAGCTCTGGTTCTCTCCCTACTGTTATGAATACTGCACCATCAGAATAGAAGGATATAGAATAGTTGTGTAAGACCTTACCCTAACCATAGATGTTCTTGTGTTTCACTGTTGCAGTCATCACACTTGGGGTTATCTGACTGCAGGTAGCCGTAAGTCGGCCTGAATACCAGAGACTTGGTATTTCTGCGTCACTTGCTGTCACTCCAGGACTGATGTCAGGTCGTCAGGGGTATAAAAACAGGCAGCCAATGCCATTACATCAGTCTTTCTTGCTGAGGAGCCCAAAGCAGAAGCAGTTCGCACGAGTGCCGGTCGGTCACTATCTGAGTTTTCGTTTACCAATTCAGTCTTCTAAAGCTAATTACCCTGTTGGGGATCCTTTTTTCTTGCTCTAACCAATGTCAGAAAAAGTTAACAATTGTCTTGCTTGTGGAAAGCAAATACCACACCGAGATTTTAATTTTTACTGAGTCACCTGTTTAGGCCCAGACCACAGCATACCTCGCTGTCAGTTTTGTGCCTTGTTCAAAGCCAGAACCATTCATCGTTGGGTCCTTTTTGTCCCTAAATACTTTTGTTCTCGATCTCCATATTCTGAAATGGCTTCGGTAAGCCATCCGACTACTGATATTCTGAAAAAATGTAAGGATAAAGACAGAGACAGACCGCACAGGTCCAAAGCTGCCGACAATGCTGCTAGTTGCCAGTTTGCTGATACTCAGGTGCTTTTGCAGCTCCTGATGCCCGCTTCAATGGATTCGCAGGTCTCTACCAAGACCCGTTCGGAGTCCGGTCTGACGTGAGACTCTTCTTTGACTATGGAACCTGCGGATGTCTCTACCTTGGATGGGTCCAGTGCCGCTGAGCAGGCACCGGCTTCTGAGGAAGTTCTAAGCACTAACGATGTTCAACACAAACCGACGACTTCAGTTCTGTCTAAAACTACCAAGTTTCTAAGGTCAAAAGTACACGCTGCGCCTAGAAAACTGACAACCAAAGCACATACACCTGCTTCCTTGCCAGAACATCAAATGCTTAGAATGGCAGAAGACCTTCCCCTGCTAAGAGAAAAAGAGATCAGTCCTCAGCAGCTTCAACAGACCAAGAGTCCGATGACTCTGAGGGTTCTGATTATGAAGACATGCCCTTATCTGCATATGAGGATTCAGATGCAGAGGAATCCATTCCCTCTGCCTCTCCTCCAGATGATATTTCTTTTGGTGAAACCTTACATACTTTAAGAGAGCATTTCCATTGGGAATGCCAAGACTATCCTCAGTCCAAAAAGAGACTCAGAGAATTTCTAGACTTGCCACAAAACAGGCCTTTAGCAATACCCCCAGTCCTGGAAGTTGGTGATGTCTTTATGGAATCCAGTCTTACTCCTGACACTTTACCCCCTGCTCCTAGGGAACCAGACAGGTACTACAGAGTACCTGACTCACAAATTCCTTTTCAAAAATCCTACTGCTGACCCAGAGGTCATTTCTCAGGGGCCTAAAGGTATCAAAACAATTACAGCTAGGGGCCTAAAGGTATCAAAGCAAGTACAGCTAAGAATCCTGCCCCTTCAGACAGGGATTCCAGAGCTTTGGACCGATGGGGTAAGAAAGTATATACATCTGAAACTCTTGCCATTAGGGCTTTGAATTGTCAGTTTCACATGCTGAAGTACCAACAACATATTATGGAACTTATTAAGAAAAAAATAGCTACCTTTACAGACTGTGCAGAAAATAAAGAATTGCAAGAGCTTATGCATTATGCAAGCCAAGTCAGCAAGCATACATTGCAGTGTAGCTTTGACACCCTAGAAGCATCTTGCAGGGCAGCAGTCACTGGTTCTGTACTGAGAATGCATGCTTGGCTTAAGGAGCAGACCTTGCCAGTCCATGGCAAATCAAAGTTATTAGATGCTACTTTGAAAAAGGACAATCTGTTTGGCAGCAAAGCAGAAGAGGTTCTTAAAAAGATGGAAGAAAAAGCTAAATCTATGCAGACAGTCAAAGAATTCTTGCAAGTACAGCCTCCTAGATTCAGTAGGCATTGCCCCTCGAAACATTGGTCCTTTCCAGCCCCCTCAAGGCCATCTCAAACTAGACCCAGGGGAAACAGACCCCAAACTACAGTCTCAGGGTATGCAGAGATGTAAATAATGGAGTGCCTCCACCTCTAAAGCAGGGAGTGCTAAGTCACCCCTTACGGAAAGAATTCCTAATGACTTCTCAACTCCACTCCCCACCTCTGCTCAACTGATTGTGCCCCTAGGAGGAACACTTGCCCTTCATGCAAAAAACTGGATTTCCATCACCAAAGACAGATGGGTCCTCAACATTGTATCCCAGGGGTACAAAATTTACTTCCACTCACTGCCAACTCCAAAAGGGCTCCCAAATCTTCCTCCAAACCAGTGGGCAGAGGCACAAAACCAAGTTCAATCCCTGCTCTCTATAAGGGCAATTCAACCTGTTCCTGCGAACAGATAGGTCAAGGATTGTATTCCAGACTTTTTCTGGTACCCAGAAAAGAGGGCACTTGGCACCCAATCCTAGATCTTTCAATTCTCAACACCTTCCTGGTGGTACCAAAATTCAAAATGCTCACCCTGCAGCAGCTTCTACCTATGCTAGCCAAAGATGCCTGGTTAGTCACCCTAGATTTAAAAGAAGCCTATTTGCTCATCCCTATAAGGGAGTCATGCAGGAAATATCTATGCTTCAGGGCAGGATCTATGCATTATCAGTTCTCTGCACTTTCCTTTGGCTTATCCACCGCTCCCAGAGTATTCACAAAATGCCTGGCTCCAGCCATTGCTTACTGCAGACAGAGAAATATTCAAATTTAACCATACTTGGACGACTGCCTGATTCAGGCAGACAGTCAGGAAATGCTGGTGCAGCACGTGACATTTGTAAAAAAACCCTTCTAACCTCCCTGGGGTACACCATCAATGAAAAGAAATCAAAACTAGTCCCCAGTCAAAAGATTGTATTGCTGGGAGCAAGATTGGACACAGCATCCCAGATGGCATTCCTCACTCCAGAAAAACAAGCCTATCTGACAGACTGTTTTACTCAAATGGCCACCAGAACCCAGCTATCCACAAGGAAAGTCCAGCAAGCTCTAGGGTTCATGGCCTCATGCATCCTACTAATTCCATATGCCAGACTGCATATGAGGAAACTTCAGTGGTACTTTAAAAGTTTTTGGTGCCAACATTCTCAGGACCTGCAACACTAACATTGGTTCTCTTGTTGATAGTTTGATACATGTTTTTATTAACCAATGTCCTGCTGCCCACCTATCACTGTCAACATGAGTGCAATATTCCAAAAAAGAGAAAGAGTCTTTTTTTTGAGTGCATCTGTTTGTGGATACATGTTCCAAGATGGCCATGGTACTGCATTTAGTAGAGACCATAGCAGGTAAAGCTGAAGGAATGGTCACTAAGTTGATAGCTACCCAAAGAGCAGTGCCATCATTAAAATAACTTACCTTGAAGGAGGACCTAAATGTATATCTTGCTACCTTCTACCAGTATGCCCACTAGGAAGAGTGGAATTGAGCTGACTGGTCCATGATCTTATCACCCCACTGAGGTGAAGATCCACTGAAAGCCCACATGGAAATGGACAATACTTATCACCAGGATATGATAGTCAAAAGGACATTACTTGCAGCAGCTGGTGTGCTCAACAAGTTTCACAACTGAATATTTTCTTTTAACAAAATGTTTAGGTTACTGTTCTATGACGTAAAGCACATCTTTGATTTATGATTAGATTCTATGAAAAAAATAAGATTACAGAAATGATAGCAAATTATAGGTTCATAGGTTCATACTAGGCTATCTGCCCTAGGGCATTTATAAGCCTAGCCAGAGTGTGTTTGGCATTCGCCACCCATTTTAAATTAATTTTGCTATGCCTTTTTTTGAGGTTAGTATACTGTGCCTCTGTCTAACAGTGACACAGAAGTGATAGCCGGGGTAAACCTACGATCTCCCATCCACTCATCAAGATTCCTCTTGAAGAGAGTCAATGTGGGACTCTGCCTAACCTGGACTGGGATTTTATTCCAGAGTGAAGGGAGCCTCTGGGTTATGAATCTATCCCTCCAGCATGTCCTATTTATTTCAGTGCTGAGGTTCAAGTCTCTCGAGCGCGTAGCTCGATGGGATTTGGATTTTCTGAGATGCAGCGTGTCCATTAATTCCGGGTTGGACATGGCTTTATACGTCAGGCACAGATCGCCTCTGAGCAGGTGGTATGCCACTGAGTAGAGCTGGAGTTTCTTTAACCGGGCAGCATATGGCATCTGTTTGAGCCCTTTGATCCTCTTGGTGAGGTACTTTTGGGGTCTTTCCAGTTGCTGCAGGTGTCTGGTAAGGTACATCCCAAAAGGGGCATTGTACTCAATTATGGGCCTGATGAGGGATGAGTAAAGAGGCACGATGACCTCCCCTGATCTAGATGTGAATCCCTTCATGATTAGGTGGGCTATATAAAATGTTGTTCTAACCACTTTGGCCACGTGGTTGTCAAATGAGAGATTGCTGTCAACTTGGGTCCCCAGGTCCCTAATGACTTCTTCTGTACTTAATGGATTACCACCTATGTGGTAATTTGTGGGCACTTTGTTTTTGCCAAAGGGATGACTATACACTTTTGGCGTTTAGCTTGAGGCCATGGCTCTGGCACCAGTTGTCTGTTTCTATGAGGCCCTTTTGGAGGATGCTTGTGTCGGCTGGAGAGTTGATTATGGCGCCCAGTTTGCAGTCATCTGCGAACTTGGTCAGCCACAGTCCTTCCGTGTTGGCCTGTACCACCGAGAAATATATACCGAACAAGAGAGGTCCCAGGACTGAGCCTTGTGGGACGCCACTTGTAACTGGTTTGGAGTCTGACATGGCTCCAGCAATTCTAACCATGTGGGTTCTGTCCTTGAGCCAGTTTGAAACCCATCTAGTGACATAGGGGTTTATATTTAAGCTGGTGAGCTTATCTATAATGCCTGAGTGGGGTATTGTATCGAAGGCTTTTGCGAGGTCCAGGTAGGCTGTGTGGACCACCTTCCCCTCGTCAATGGCCTTGGTGACTGTTTCAAAGAAATTGACCAGGTTTAAGTGGCAGGATCTGCCCTTAACAAAGACAAACTGGGTAGGATCCAGTGTCTGTAGGTCCCCAATATCTTTATTTATGAGGTCCATGATGATCCTTTCCATAGCTTTGCAGACCAAGCTAGTCAGGCTTATGGGACGATAGTTTCCAGGATCCGTTGAGGCACCACCTTTGTGGAGAGGGACCACTGTTGCTGTACGCCACTCTTTGGGTACATATCCTGTAGTAAGGCTAAGATTGAACAGTAGTTTTATGTTTGGGTTTAGCTCTTCTTGGAGTTCATGTAGGATGCAGCCCGGGACACCATCTGGTCCCATTGATGCTGTGTTTTTGCTTTGGAGAGCGGCTCTTACCTGAGCATCTGAGATGTCAGGGGCAGCAATCTGTTGGGATAGATATTTGCCCTTTTGGTGGGGAGGGAGAGAAGTTTGCACTGAACCTGTCGCTAGGATGTTGGCAATGTCTGTGGGCTCGGTGTATTTTTGTCATTTTGGACTAATTCTGAGCATATCTGGGAATTCCCACCCAGGTTCCTAACATAACTAAAGAAAGCCTTGTGATTATCCTTAGTGTCCTGTGCAATTTTTCTCTCGAAGCTGGCCTTAGACGATTTTATGAGTGCCCGTAGTTTTTTGCTAATACTGATCAGAGATGCCTTCCCTTTTTGGGATTTTGCTCTATCATGTAGTAGCTTCCTCCTTCTATTGTATAGTTTGCTTATGGCTGGGGTCCACCAGACAGGACGTCTGCCTTTGGAGGATTGGGTCTTGGTTTTATTTGGGATTGCATGATCCATGCATTCCTGAAGGTGTTCATAGAATGCGTTTATAAAGGATTCTGCGGTCTGGGCCGTATTTTCCACAATAATTTTAAAAGATATTTGCTTACTGCTTTAAGAACGTGGGTGAGTCACATTGACCACAGACTGAAAGTTTTGTTGCTCTAATAGAAAAATTGTTATGCCATGAGACTATGTATGGAACTGAGCAGCCTAGAACTCTAGTAAAAACTGAAGTCAACACCTATGTTAAATACAAAAAGTAAAAGTTGTAAACATACTCTGTTTTAAATGTGGAAAAATGTGTCACACAGCTAGATTTTCTTCTAGTTATGGTAACACTGTTGCACCTGTAACCACTGTAAAGCATGTTACTAGCAAGTTATGCTCATGGTATATGACAGAATAGTGTGGACTGCCTACTGTTTGCAGTTGTGTGCAGAATCTCAATTAATGGCTACAGTGACTGTTACACTCAAGCATTGTGGTAACACATAAAAGGGTGCAACATATTTAAAAGTGACTCAAGCAGTATGATAAAGCTTAGTTATTTATTATTTATTTATTTTATTTTACATTTGTTTACCAGGACGACTGGATGCAGGTCCTTTTTCAGCGGAGGCCCGGGGAGAAATGCTCCACTTGTTAGCACTAAGAGTTACAGATTACAGTCTACACATATTAGTAAATACAGTTAGAAATACTAAAAAGAAGAAAAACACATTTTAGATTACAGGGCATATACAAGTAATTGTAGTAATTTACAAATTATAGTTTGGTAACTAAGATACAAATATATGCTTGGAAACATTCACAAGCCATGTGCTTAATGCTGGAACATACTATTGTTTAGTATTGGATAAATTGACTCATCCTTGAGTCTACACAGTTTAGAGAGATGAAGAGATGGGGATTAATTTAATGTAGGAGTGTTTGAGTATAGTTACAGTTAAAAAAAAAGAAATGAGTAGTACTTGGTTAGTGTAGCTGGGAGTAGTATTTGGTTAGTGAGGGTGAGAGTTGGATTTATTGGGATAGTTACAAGGGCAGAGCCAGGTGGCTTTTAAGTGTGATTTTAGAAGGGTTTTAAATTTTAACATAGAGTTGCTGGAGGTTATAGTGGATGGGAGTTTGTTCCATATTTTTGAAATGTAGTTGGAGAAGAGTGATTCCCCAGTTGAATTATTGGCCTTTGTAACATCTAGGAGGAGTTTACTATTCAAGTGAAGGGCTCTAGAGGTGGTGTATTGCCTTATAAGATTTTGGAGAGCTGGGGTATTATCTGGTTTCTGGAGTATTTTGTAGGCAAATGTTAACTGATTGAAGTGTAGTAGGTGTGGAAGTTCTAGCCAGCTGAGCTGTTTTAGTGATACACAGTGATGAGACTTATATGAGGCATCTGTGGCAAGTTTAGCTATCTTATTGTAACAAGAATCCAATTTGGAGAGGTAATTTTTGAGGAGGTTAGTTAAAATAGTTGAGGCATATAGGAGGGTTGCCAGGAGGTATGTGTGGGCAATAGTAGCTTTTGTGTTGGCTGTTAGAAATGGTTTATTCCTGTAAAGTAGACCTAGTTTTTTGTGGACCTTTTGTATGACCTGAGCTATGTGGATATCAAATTTTAAGTTATTGTTGATTTCTACTCCCAACAGTTTGGTGTGAATGGTTGGGATGATAGTAGTTTTATTTTTGGATTGGGATTTTGAATGACTTGGGCGGGTGAGGGAGTTCTGGTTGGCTAGAAGAGAAGGAGCTTTGTTTTGTTGGGGTTTAGTATAAGTTGGGAATTAATGAGCCAGTGTTCTACAGACAGAAAGGAATCTTATGTTAAGGTGTGTAGGTCCTTTAGGGAGGAGGCTGTGCATATCATAGTTGAGTCATCTGCATATTGTATTACTGATGCATGAAGTGTGGCGGTGTGGAGCTGGTTGGTGAAGTGAGAGAAAAGTAGTGGGCTAAGGATGGAGCCTTGCGGCACCCCTGTAGAGACTGGGAGAAGTGAGGAGAGTTGTTGTTGCCACTGGACAGCTTGCTGTCATCCTGATAGCTAGCTTTTGAAAAAGGATAGAGATGAATTACTAAGGTTAAGGTTGGAGAGAATCCCTATGAGTTTTTTTGTGATCTTCCATATCAAAGGCTTTAGATAAGTCTAAAATATGGCAGATACAAATCGTCCATTATTTCTATGCTGGTTCACAGTGCTGGTGAAGGCCATAAGGGCTGTAGTAGTGCTCTGATAGGGTCGAAAGCCATGTTGTGTGTTTGATAGGAATTTGTGTATATGTAGGAAGTCCATGAGTGGGTAATGTACGACCCTCTCTAAGATTTTAGACAAGGGAGAGAGAACAACTATTGGGCTATAGTTGGTGGAATTCCTTCCTTGTGTGAAGGAATGATGTGTGCGACCTTCCAGATGGGAGGAGCTGTATTTTCTGATATTGATCTGTTTATGAGTATAGTTACCGGGTACACTATTGCTTCTGCTGGAATTTGCAGAAATTTTGCTGGGAGGTTATCTGCGGCAAGGGTGGTTGGTTTAAGTTTTGTGAGTAGTCTTTTTATAGTATTGGCAGATATGGGCTGTAGTGTAAATTGGTTGAGGTCACTGTTGTAGTTGGAGCTGTACTGTGGTGGGAAATGGGTAGGCTAATCAGGTGTATTGGGAGTATTTTAGCAGCTAGGGCTTGGATAGTTTCAGTAAAGTATTTGTTAAATAGGGTTGCTATATTGTCAGAGCTAGAGTTTGATATTGGGGTTGGAGTGACTACCTTATCTGGTTGAAGAATATTGTTAATTGCTGACCAGAACTTTTGAGGGTGGTTGAGGTGTTTATTTTGGATATTGTGATAATAGTTGATTTTATCTAATTTTATAAGTTTTTTGGCTCTATTTCTAAGTTCTAAAAATGTTTGTTTTGCAGATTGAGTTTGTCTTGTGAAAGTGATCCCAGGCCTTGTTCCTAGCCTTGAGTAGGGATCTGTACTCCTTGCTTAGCCAGGGAGTATAGTTTGTTTTTAGTCTAATATTTCTAGGGGGAGCATGGATATTTAATATGTCTAGGAAGGAGTTAAAGGATTTTACAGCTTCATCTGGGGGGTAGTAGTTTAAGAGGTTCCCAGCTGCAGCTTTTTAGAGCCAAGATGAAAGTAGTTGGGTTGAAATGTTTTTTATTCCTGATTAACCGGTAAGTGGATTGTTTAGTTTGGTGCATGCAGGTTCATAGCAGGAAGATTGTTTGATGGTCGCTCAGGCCATCAGGGAGGCAGCCTGAATGTGATGCTAGGGTGAGGTTGTTAACCTAAATCCAGTCAAGAATTGACTATCGTTTAAAAGATTTGTCATTTCTAGTGTGAGATGTGATGAGCTGGGTGAATCCATGGAGGTTTACATGGGGTGCTGGGTTCAAAGATGAGCAGGTTAATCAATCTATATTGAAGTCCCCCATCAGGATTGTTTCTTGAGGGAGGGACATTGAGACCCACTGTAATAAATGCTCTAGTGTGGGAATATTATTACCTGGAGGAATATAGCCACAAATGATGATAATATGTTTTTTTTGGGTTTATAAAGATGAGTTCTGAATTTCCAAAAACAAGGATACCTAAATCAAGATGGCTAAGTTTGAGATGGTCTTTAAATAAGACTGCTGCTCCCCCTCCCCTTCTGGTGGTCCTGTCTTTACGAAGAATATCATATCCAGGAGCTACTATTCCATTATTGATTTTATCTGGTTTTAGCCATGTCTCTGTAACTGTAATGATGTCATTAGAATAGAGGGAGAGCAGTGCATGTAGATAATGGACTTTGTTTAAAATGCTTCTTACATTTATGTTGAAGAGCTCTTATGACTCAGTATTGTGGGGTCATAATTATATTGAGGAGTAGGACCAAGATTAGAGTGTTTGTTACCGGAGCGATGCAGCATCCTAATCAAGCATGAGTTTGGCAAGCTTGTTTTTTAATCTAGTTTGTTTTAGATAAGTTAGGGGGGTAGTGGTTGAGGGATGGAATTTGTTTGCAGGGTAATCTATGTGGTTAATATGGAAGAGGGTTGGAGCTATGGAGTAATGAACTAGTTTATGTGGGTGGGCTGTTACAGAGGTTTGCCAAGGAGGAGGATTAGTAGGTGGTAGGATAGTAAGATATGAAGTGAGGGTGTAGAGGAAAAGTAGTAGTGAAGTAGTTGCGATGTATAGGGCTGTTGGGTGTAAGAGTGCTTTGTAAAGATAAAGCATATTGCAAGGCAGCTTTTGATTTGTCGATACTTTACTGTAGTGAAGTAAATAATATAGTTATAGGGTGCTGGTTTGTTGTAGTAGAGTACAGTATGAGTAGTAGGTGTGATATGTAGTGAAAGAGTTGATTGTGTTTGATTAAGGCGTTAATAGGAAGTATGAGTATGGCTGTGAAGAGACATAGTGGAAATAGGAGTAGACAGGAAGGGGTGGGAGTAGTTAGTTTGACTGACAGGTGTAATGAGGCTTGCAGTGTGATTGGCTGCTGAAAAGTGGGTTGGGTTATGGAACTATAAGTTTAGGTGAAGCGAATGGAGCATGTAGAAACAGGCTGAGTATCAGCAGTTCTGAAAAGCAGTTTTCCAAGTGAGTTCAACTCAGAGCAAGTGGGCTATAATACACATCTGTTAATACAGAGCGCATTAGCTTGGGAGTGGGTCAAAGACTACAGAATATATGTGACTTACTTTCAGAATGAGCCCAATAATTAATAGCTAAAAGATAAGGATAAATAGTATGGCATTCCTATGTACATGCACACTTGTAAGTTATGTGATAATTTACATGTTGAGTGGAGGACCAAGGATAAATGGGAGATAAGGTCTAGTAGGCTAGGGTGAGATACAGGTAATGGAGGGGGGCACAGTGGTTAGTGGCTAGTATTCTTGTTTAGTGTGCACACCACTGAATCAATCTAGACCAAGGAAAAATCAGGAGGGCAATAGATACATACATTAGCTCAGAAAGGAGGGTATAGTTATATATGTAAGAAGAAAACCCTTACTGACAAAGCAATAGACAAGGTATGCATTCATAGTGAAAAGAATCAGTACTGTATTATTTGGAATTACAAACTGGGTTTAGGGAGGTAGTTCATCCTGTAGCTATTTTGTTCGCAATTTAACACACGCAAGAATAAATGTGAGATTATTTCACATTTTAATAAGATTTGGAGGCAATGGGAAGAAAGAAGTTCGTATGAGATATCACCCTCTCAGTGTGCGTAGAACAACCGGCAAGTGACTAAGCATACAGATATGCCCCTGCTTAACTTAGAAAAAAGTGTGGGCAAGCACCCACAAAACACACACATTACAGTGTATGAATTGAGCAAAGATAAAGTTATACTGTCAGAAATCTGTCTAGGGACAAGACAAAGGGAAAGGAGGAGCATACACTGCTCAAAAAGAAAATATGTCTTTAACACCTGTGACCTAACAGTCTGCAAGAATAGAGCCTGTAAAAGGAACTTGCACACTGCGCTATTACATGCCATGAAAGAGCAGTATTGTTGCCTGAAAGTGTTTTATATATATATATATATATATATATATATATATATATATATATATGTTCTGTATAAAATAAATGAACATATAAACATCATATTGGAATTGAAAGTGCAGTGTTTAAAAATGGCCATACCAACCTGCATGTTCCTGACCTTGAAAGCTAAGTTGGTTAAGCCTGTTTAGTGTTTTGATGAGAGGCAGACTGTGAAAAAGGTGCTGATTTTAAACTTTTTATAATCTGGCTTATATATGTATATATGTGTGAGTGTGTGTGTGTGTGTGTGTGTGTGTGTGTGTGTGTGTGTGTGTGTGTGTGTGTGTGTGTGTGTCTATATATATATATATATATATATATATATATATATATATATATATATATATGTATATATATATATGTGTATATATATATATATATATATATATATATATATATATATATATATATATATATATATATATAATTTTAACAATTTTTGTCAACATTTAGTTTTCTGGTGGTTTTATGTCATATGAAACTGGGTTGCTATAAAATATACATGTACTGGTTCTTCTATTTTCTGAAGAAATTCCAACTCATTTGTAAGGAGCAACAACGTTTATCACTTTGTGTTTTAATAAATAGTTTGCAATGATAATACAGTCTCATCATCACATTATATATAGATAGATATATATATTTGAGTAATGTTATTGATTTACATCATTATGTGATACATTTAGGGACAGAAAAATTCTTGAGCAAAATTGGAACTTGTTTTTAATGAAGAATCTGTCCACTGAAAGGGACTTCCAAGATGGTTGCTAACTATTAACACTTTAATTCTGGGTCTTTCAGTGTGAATACAGAAACTGAGAAAAAAGACCCAGTGAAATTGTCAGTATGGGTACAATTTGATTATTGACTAGTAAGTACACTGCTTGGAAATCAGCTAAGAAGAAACTTGGTAGATAAATGTTGGAGGAGTGATGGGGAAGAAAGAAGTAACTAGGAGCATGTTTATTGGTAGTGTAATGAGATGACAGATTTTTGGGAGCAAATGGCTGTAAGTGGGGAAATTATTCTTTTGAGGTGGGACAGAATCTGAATTGCCAAGACATTGTGAGGCCTTATTAAGTTTAATTCTTTTGGCTGCCAAAAAATTACTATAAAACAGACATCAAAATCTAAACCAAGTGCATTTGAAGTATTGAATTTTGTTAAAGAATAAGTCAACTTTATCTGAACTACTGAATTTGTTAAATAGATAAAAGAACTGGAAGTGGGACCTTTAGAACAGGGAGAGGACAAAGTACATAGACATAAATGGAATTTGTGGGAACAATACATGTAGATCACTACTAGCACTACTGGCTGACATCAAAGATGGAAACAATACTAATTTCATGAACTTTAATCATACTTTGACTTAGGAATGGAGTCCATTCCCATCATGGTATTAGAAACCCAAAAGACTTGGAGAAATTAAAACGTAGAATAATGTGCAGGAGAAAGAGGAGGATTTAAGGTAGGGGAGTAATTGAGCAATTTATGTAATGTTGAACTGAATGGCAATTGTTATAAAGAGAAAAATATATGTAATGTATAATCTATGTAAATGAAAAAAATCTTAATATTTTTTCTAATAATGACTGTGTGTCTGCATCTTAAGTGATAATTTAATTAAAGGTATTTACAAAAGAATCTGTTGGCAGGAATTTGGGGAATGAGCCATTGTTTTTGTGTAAGCAGAGTTATAGTATAAAATGTTTTTTCAATTTTAGTTGGAGGTAAGATATCCAAATGTGGGCTTTGCATTCAGTGTAGACTCATTCTTGAGGGATCTTTTATAACATTTTCTGATTTTCCTAAGGTAACTGCTTGCACTGGCAAACTCATTTGTAATATCATCAGATTAGTATATGCTGCCATCTGCATAACATATCTGGCATTTTACATTGGTAATGACTTTATCCAGAGCATCAAAAATATGGATGTAATTCTTTATATAAACATACATTATTTTGTTCAAATTGCAAGAAATTCAATTCTTTCATACTTGAAAAGGTGGAGAAATTGGGAAAGCCAGTTACTGAACAGAGAGTTATTTTGGCAAATAAAGTTTTCACGATTTAAATGACAGTATCAGTATTAACCCTCTTTTTAAGAGAAAAGCTAATACATTATAACATTATAAGGTGTTTAATTTATTTAATTTATTAACTGATTGTTGAAGTCATGTGATTTAGTAGTTTCATTTAATTGGGTTTGAGTGTCAGTGTTGTTATTCTGATGAAGTTTAATGAATACAAACAAAAGCATTCAATAAAATTTCCTTTGGAATATGTTTTTTAAAATTTATTTATTTGTTTATTTATTTATTTTGGGGGGGGGGTAATACTTGGGTTTGGTTGTTCTTGATTTTTTCCCCCTACTGATGACTACATTTATTCAAATAATTTATTTGTTGGTTCTGGACCATGATCCTCTGTCACCTTGAGGAAAAAAAGTTCTTTCTTTCCTTTAAAATTATCACAGACATTTTTAGCACAATTTTCTCCACTTGCTAAGTATTTTACTGTACATGTATTTATTTCTGCATATCATGCGGATATTGTAGTTGTGGTGTGGAATGGAAACTACTAATAATGTGGCTGTACTGGGATCACAGACAGTGATGAACAATCTGTTAGGATATCTACCAATGATGTTTATTTCAAATTCTTGTGAGTGGCAACTGATTTTAATATTAACAGTTTTGTGGTGAATAGCAACCCTAGCAAGGACTGTAGCACTTTCAAGAGCAGCTTGATAATTTGGGTAAGAAACTCACTAAGTTTAAGTCACTCCACTCTGATGTTTGTTTTTAGGAGGGCATTAATTGCATCACAATCTTTGGTTATTTTTTTCAAAAGATGAGTATGGATTATTTGAACATTTTGATAAAACAAAGCCTGATGCATACTGACCAACTCATTAATGATATTAAGGTAGTTGATGGTTTTATGAAAAATGGCTTATTATTTGCATCTAAGAAAGTATCAAATGAGTAGATTTTTTTCAGATGTAGAGGAACCACTTAATAACTCTGTTCCAAAGAAAGTAGAAAAATACAGCAAGAGACAAGAGAGAGAGAATATGCTGAGAATTTAGATTACGGCTCTGGTAATCACAGATCCTGATAGTCACAACAGTGGTTCAGATTTGCAACATCAGATACCAGACAGTGCTGAAGGAGATGTTGAAACTTCTCCATTATAAAGTTCAGAAGGGCTTGTTGGAAAGCAGGGTGATGAGAATTATTTTCAAACCCAACAGACCAGGGTTTTCGGAAATGCTGTGTCCAAAACAGTAGGGTGAAATACAGGTAAGTTCTCTTGCTGGATTTGAAAATCTTGACTTCAAATAAAGGTACATTTAATTCTGATTTTAAAATAATCAGTTATAGTACCAAAGTGATTACAGAACATTAACATTCTTTATTTCAGTGTGGTTTCACCTTCACTGCATACATAAATTTTAAGGGTGTTATCTTTGAACTTAAAGTTGTTCATTCATTAATTTAAAATTCATCTTAAATACAGAAGGCACATCTTTTCATAGGGGGGATAGGGGTGTAAACCCCACAGACATTCAGATTGGAACCCACTACTGCATTCTTCTTTGATGTGTTATGAGAAGGTTTGTACTAGACTATTCAAAAAAGTCATCCTTTTTTCCACTGACAGTAGATAACTTCAATAAGAGTAAAAAGAGAGGGAGATCTGGCATGGATTGGGTATTGAAAGCACTGTTTGAATTACAAAACTGAACAAGACTGGGGTTGTCATAATGGATAGCACTAACTGTGTTTGTAAAATGCTCAGCATGCATTTCAGTGATGAGCTTTATACAAGCATGGCTAAGCATGAGGTTTGGTCAGCATGTTGGACTATTAACTGTTTGTTACACAATATTTAATGAATGGAAACATAGAAAAGGACATTATTGACTTTTTAAATGTATCCAAACCAAAAATTCCAATGATTTTTGGCATTCCCAATGTCTCCAAGGATGCATTAGATCCACCATTTAGATTTACTATTTCTGTTGGAGGCTGTAAAATAGAACCCCTTACTTTATATATTGATTGTAAATGAAAGAATGTCTTGGATATCTTTCCTAATATCTTAAAAAGATTCTGAAGATGTTCTAGATAGGATCAGGGGTGTTGAGTTTTATCAAAATGACATTTTAATCTCCACTGGCTTAATACCCCAGAATTGTGGTTTGGAATGATTTTGTGAAAGTTTGAGCAAATGTTCTAAGTTAAATGGTAGGAATATTAAGTTCCTTATGATCTGCATGAAAGTGGCGTTAAGTAACAATTTTGTACAGTTGAGGGTGACTTCAAATGGGTATTGCCATGGGGGCTCACTATGCTCCCATCTATACCAATTTAGTTTTGAGTCATTGGGAGTGTTATGTCCTTCAAGGGGCTTTTAAACAATATTTGAAATTGTATGAAAAATGTTTAGATTTTTTTTGTTGTGATCTGGTCTTGCTCATTGGCCAAGTTGCATGTGCTTTGTGAATACTTACAGACTATCACTGAACTTTTAATTTTTTTATTTTCTATTAGTAACCTCCATTTAAATCCCACAAGATATACCTAAAAACAACTCACCTCCAGCTATCACGCAAGACCAAGCCCTGAAAGTGCTATCAAATGCTAAGAATACTGAATTGATGGGTCCTGACAATATCCCTGAATGCATCTTAAATAACATGAAGAAATATTAAGCCACCCCTTTTATTCAGCCCTCATTAGGCCAGTCAGTGACATGTATCTGTCCAGACACTTTCAGCAATTGGAGCATTCACAAAGATACCTTACTACAAAGGATACAAGGTATAAACAATATGTCCTACATGGACTGCCTTAAAGCCCTGTCATTCTACTCAGTATCCTACAGACTGCTAACAGATGGCCTGTGTCTGGCATACTAAGCATACACTAACCAAATAGAGATGGACCTTCAGCACATCAAGTCAAATGGCATCAGAAATACTTACTTCAGAAAGCTAAACCTCTTCTCCAAAATCAACAGAATGACATGAAGGGACAGTTATATCTTGCAGAGGATACCACTGCCATGGAGCAGATTCTCCATCCTCATAAAACAAGGCTCAGTCCTTGCCATATTCAACATTAACTTAGATGTATGGATGAGTAATAGAAAATTTACCCCAGGACTGTCACTATGGGTAAAATATAATTACTGACCACAGAATGGGTAAGACCAATCTAACACCAAATGGAATAGGTTAATTAAATCAACAAAAGGGAAACTGGCTAGGCTTAAAATGGCCCACAAAGGCAGCTAGCGTAGTGCTTACCTATGTAACTATAAAGTAGACTATTTTGGTTTTATTAGAAAAGAAAACATTTTCTAATATTTACCTACATTTTAATAGCTGCCATTCTGCAGACCAAAAACAGGGGAAATGTTAACAGTCATATGGTTTGTTTTGCTAGAATAATTTCTGATGACAGTATATTTTTTTCTGAATGTGAAATATTAAAAAATATGTTACTCACATGGGATTATCCTATTGTATTTTATGGAGCTCATATTTACTGAAGTGTTTAGTCAAAAAGTAGTTTGATTCACCTCATTCTGTCAGAGGCATTAGAAAAACTATACACAATTTCCTCCCTTCTTCTAGTAACATTATGGTTTTACATCATTCTGTAGATTTTTTGGGGTCAGAAAAATTCTTGAACAAAACTGGACCTTGTTTTTTAATAAATAATCCATCTGCAGGAATGTGGGGGGATAAACCATTGCTTACATATACATCAAGTTATAGTACAGAAATTTGCTTGAGGGTAAAATAGCTGGATTTTTGTTGGCGGGTGGTCAAGTGTGGGAGCTGCAAGCAGTGTATATTCATTCACGAGTAATCTTTTATTACAGTTTCTGATTTTCCTAGGGTAATTGCTTGTGCTGGTAAATTCAATTGTAATATGGTGGGAGCAGTGTATGTTGCCATCTGCAACATTCTTGGCATTTTATGTCACTAAAACCAAGAAGTGGTTGCTGTCTGTGAACATATGCAGATTATCAAAAAAATGGACTCATGTAATTCTTTACAAATGCATACATTATTTTGTTAAAATTTTAAGAAATTCAAAAGTTTCATACCTGAAAAGGTAGAGAAACATAAAAGATGGGGGGACTGAGAAGACCAAATACTGAACAGAGAGCTGGTTTGGCAAATACAGTTAAAATGCAGGTACATTTCCTGTTTTTAAATGACGATATCAGTGTTATCTTTTTTCTTAACAAAAGAGCTTATGCATTGCAAGGGATGATTCAAATGAATTCATTTTTTGTTTGTTTGTTGAGGTCAGGTGATCGATTCATATTCACTTTTAATTGGGTTTGAGTATCAGTGATGTTATTCTGATGAAATCTATTGCCAAATATGGACAAAAGCACATAATAACATTTAATTTCATGTGGAATGCTCCATTTTTTATTTATTGTATTTGTATATATGCAGATAGGAATGTGAGTTTAACATTTTCTGTTGTAACTGTTACAGTGCATAGGCAGGAGAAATTAGTAGAAAGTAAGGAGAATGCAAGAGTCTTAACTGGCCTAAATAGGCTACATCCATTCAGATCTACCACTACATTAGCCTCACTTGTCCTATGACAAGTGCAGATGGTCTCTCTCCAGTAATCATGGAACTGATGGTTTTAAGATGGTCAATTGTCAATTGGATAAGTCAATTGAGGCATAGTATGGTGGTTCTTACCATTTAGAATAGTCAAAGTGACTAAAACATAAGAAAATTTGAGTAAATGATATCTACATCATATAGTCATAGGAATCATACTACAAAAATGATCACAGGGGCTGTAAGATGCATAGCTTTACACACCTTCAAGTAGAAAACTTATAGCTTCCTGCCAAACTTTTTAGTCAATCCAAACTGAGCATGGCTGTACATAGTAATCTTGGAAGAAATTTGTGTCTATCCATCGAATCTAGACTAGCCTTAACGGTAGATATCTAGGAACAAAATCCAGTCTATACACCAATTTGCTCTTTCTGTCCTAACTTAGAGTTTTGGAGTGATTGACTGGCCCCAAATGTGTTTTAAGCTTCATGCTCACCAAATGATTTATAAAAATCAGTGCATACCAAGATTATATATTACCTGTTCCGAAGGAGGGCTAGGCCTCATTGAAATTGATTACATGTATAGATCTGCAATCGTGGAACTTCACATATATCTGCTGACCTCACAAGACCAAAATGTTGTGAAAATTTTGAAACATGAGAAGAATAAATCTAAGATTATTTCTCTGCTTAATCTAGCAGAAGCATATTGGCGTCAAGCAGGAATGGAAATCAGACCAGAAGTAGATAAAAATCAGGCAGCAACTGAATGTGCCAAAAAACAAAAGAAAGAATATAAGGGAAGGACCAGATGAGAAGGCAAGAAATGTGGAAAATGCATAAATATAGTTGTAAGTATAAAAAACTTCTGGAAGAACCTCATGTTGGTCAGGAATGAATACAGGAATGGTTAAAGAGAGGCAAAATCAAACCAAGAGATGAAAGGTTAATATTGGTGACCCAAGGCAGTGGGCTTTGTATACACTAGTTTACAAAGTCCATTAAACATGTGGGAGAAACAGATAAATGTAGGTTTTGTAAAACCGAATTGGAAACAGTTGCACACCTCATTGCTGGTTGTGACATACTAATGGCAGGACTGTATACTGAAAGGCATAACAATGTGGCAAGACTGTTACACTGGGATTGTGCAGACATTATAGTAATGAAGTAGCTGAAAAACTCTGGAAACAAGCAACAAAGCATCATAGGAAATGATGAAGTTTACATCACATGGGATCACCCATTACCAACAGTTCAAAAGATAGATGCTAGAAAACCGGATATAGTGGTTCATGAAAAGAAGACATGAGAGCAATGTGGAAGAAAGATACCGAGACAGTTCCAGTAATACTAGGAGCAATGGGTCTTATAAAAAAGAATCTACAATTGTATTTAGATATGTTACCAATACATGTAACTCTGTACAAATTGCAGAAGGAGTCATTACTGGGCACATTGCGGGTGCTGCGAAGAGCACTTCGAGCTAACATCAAAGATTGAAACAATACAAATGTCATGAACTTTAATCATATTTTGACTTAGGAATGGGGTCCATTCCCATCATGGTATTAGAAACCCAAAAGATTTGAAGAAATTAAAAAAGGGTAGACAAAGTAGTACATTGGCATGTAAAGTTAACTTATTCTATAAGCTGATAATGCACCGAATTGAAACCTATTCCTCCAGTGAGTCTTATCTATTTGTAGGTTGAGTTTCATGTCCTTGACATGTTTTTTGTAGAGTCACTGATTTGGCAAAGAAATAGGAAGTTAAGTAGGACTGCTTCTTTGGGCTGAGAAAGCAAGACACAGGTCATTTTGGAGTAGCTGGTAGGCTTCTGAGTATAAGGAGGGTTGCACTACTCTCTTGGGAGGGTTAAATGATTTAAGGCCTTTTATCTTCTTTTCCTGTTGAACGATATGCTTGGAATTCTACATACCAAAGGGGAATTTGTATTTGATGTGCCTAGTGAGGGAAGAGTATAGTGATAGGATGACGTTTTTAAACCATGAAGATATTTTCTTGGCAATTTACTGGACCAAATAGAAGGGTTTCATGACTAAGATGGAAACATGTAAATACCCAAGTCTCTTAATTCAGACAGGCAGTAATGTTGAAACAAATCTGGATATCAGGGAATTATATTGGCAGATGGTGCTAGCATCCAACATCTCCTCTGGTCTATGTGAACATATAAGCAGTAAATCTGGATTTAAAGTAAAGCATTTAGAAAAATTGCTATGGCAGTATCAACCTGAATATGCCTAATCTCTTTTAACACTTTTATTGAATTATCACTTGAGACATAGGCAAACACAATTTTATATAAAAGAAAACAAACCATGTTGACTTGTTCACAGTTAAAAACATTATTTGTCACAAATATTCTTTTATGCAATTATCATCAATCCAACATTACATACATTGATCATTTCCTGCCTTCCCATAAACTTCACTCCTCCTCAAAAACATTATTCTGCACGTGCTTTCCCACAATTTCATTTTTTATATGTAGTTTGTTCTAATCCCTTTCTAAACATCCCACCTACATTTTTTTTATCAATGTTACAATATTCACTACTTCAAATACAGTTGGCTTAGACTTTGATTTCCATTTTCTACTAATTGCTTTTTTGGCAACCACCAGAATTAAACTTAACAAGGACTTGCTGTGTTTAGGCAGTTCAGATCAGGTACATACTTTCCTGAGTTACACCCACTTGGCCACCCAATATTTCTTACAGAGTGCTTGTAAGAAGTTTTTAAAGTCTGTCAACTCATTTCCCTCCCAAAACATATGTTCCCAGTTGCCTCTTTCTTCCCGATCACATCTCCAACATTTGCCATCCACCTTAGACTATAACAATACCTATACAAACATTTCAAATCAGAAATCCTAAAGCTTCTTGACTTTGATGCATATTTTGGAGCTATACATATGTCCTCCCATTGTTTTCCTTGTGAATTGCTTATCCAATCTCTCTTTCGAATCTTGTCTAACCTCCCCTAATTGATTCCTGTAGTTAATCATGTAATATTTTATATGCCCTACTAATTATTCCTTTTCAACAGCAGCTTCTGTTTTAGATTCATTACCAGACCTACCAGAGCAGGTCTTTCACTTAGAATTCCTCTATCTTTTCTCTTTGCCTGTACTCTGATGTCAGTCCCTGATAGACAAGACAGTCTCTGGCCTGCAGCCCAAATGTCTTTTTGGCCTCTTCCACTCTTCCCTCTCCATTTATTTGCTCCAAATACCTTGGTTCTTTTGTCAGATTTCTCCAGTAAATTCCAACCCCCTCTTGCCTATTCACTGTACTCTTAATTGCAGTCATCTGTATCGACAAAATCTCCTTTCTCCATACTTGTGTTGGGTTAGTTCTTAGAATACTTTCTGCTACTTTATGACTAAAATATTCTGCGTGACTCTTGTTATTCTCCTTAAGAATCTGCATCCCAAATCCTACTCTCCGATTTCTTGAGTTTCCACACTGCATCATCATAATCTCTTTCCACTTTGAATTATAGCTTTCTGCTTGTATTTTGTATACAATCCTTAACTGTATAGCTGTAAAATATCAATTCAAATCAGGTAATCCTCAACCACCTTGTTCTATTCGAAGGATCAACCAATCATACTTGATAGCTGCTCTCTTCCCCTTCCCAGATAAAATCCTTCAACTCTTATTAATTGCTTTACACAGCTTCTCTTCTGTTTAATAAAAATATGCCCAACCTGCATATAAAACTCAAGGGACTAAATATGTTTTCACTGCTTGTATCTTGCTATCCATATCCATAAACAAGAACTTCCAATTTTTCTCTTTTTGTATTATCTTTTCTTTAGACCCTTCCTACGTATCCTTAACTGCAATAACATAATTGTTTTTAACCTGTAGTCCTAAATACATTGTTTTATCATGTCCTCATAAATATGGGTATTGCTGAATCAATGTATGTGTGAGTACACAGTTTGCATGTATAGACTTTGTTTTGTCTTCATTAATTTTATATCCTCAAAAGACTTAAACCTGACTCACCATCTTCCTCAACATTAAGATGTCCTTTACTGGTTTTATAATGTACAAAATAATATTGTATGCAAATAAAGCCAACTTTTCTTGATTACCATACCAATTATATCCATAAATTTCTGAGTCCGTTATTTTCTTTGCCAGTGACTCTAAATACTATTTTCATTATACATAACAAAGATAAAAGAGGACAGCCCTGCCTGGTTCCTCTATTCAGACACAACTTATCAGAGAAGAACACTCCCACTTTAATTTATGCCTCAGATAGCTTATATCTACTCCTAATTAACTTTAGTATTGTATCAGGGAATGCAAATGCTTCCATTGCCATACTCACAAAATCCCAGCTTACTCTGTCACATGTTTTCTCTGCATCAAGACTAACCAACAACAGTGATATTTTCTTTCTTTCTTGTTCCCTCTGGATCATCATTGTTCTGTTAATGTTGTCAAATGTTTGCCTCCCCATCACATAACCGCAGTGATCCATATCTATCAATTTTTGGCAAAATCTTGGCCATTCTTTTAGCTATTATAGACATAAGCACTTTGCAATCATGATTTAAAATTGAAATGGGCCTATGTGAAACTGGGTCTTATGGGTCTTTATCGTCTTTAAGTATTATAGCCACCACAGCTTTCTTCCAGGATGTTGGTGCTTCCCCTCCTTTTAAAACACTGTTAAACAAACTGTTCCACATCTTTATCACTTTCTTCTCTGCTAACTTCCAAAAAAAAAACTTTCACAGGAAAACCATCTATTCCTGGAGACTTTCCTGCAGATTGATTATATATCACCATTTTTATCTCATCTCCTCCTATCTTAACTGTTAATTGGTGAATCTCATCTACCTCTAACCTTGGCATACCTAAACGTACCTACCTCTAACCTTGGCATACCTAAACTTATCTACCTCTAACCTTGGCATACCTAACTCTATGTCTAACCTTGGTATATCTAAGTAATCGATAAATATTTTCATTTGTGCTTTCCCTTGATTTTCATAATCTTCTTCTTTATACAAATTTTCATAAAATTTCTGAAATATCTTTCAGACCCCAACAGGATCTCTGGTTATTTTTCTTGCTATAGGTTCCATAAGTTTTTCAGCAACCCTTTGTACTTTCTGTTGCTTAACTTACTCTGCTAGAAGTTTTTGTGCTCTGGAGTAATTATCAAATACAGTTGCTTAAAAGCAATCTTTTCTAAACTCATGCATATTATCCAGATACTCCCTTATTTTCTCTTCAGCACTCTTCATTTGTACCACATCTTGTTCAAAAATAATTGACTTCAACAATTGGCTTAGTTTCTGGTGTCATTCCAAGTGGGATCCAGTATCTGTCTGCCTGGGGTGACATGGTTGACAGGCCTCGATGCTTTGCCAGAGATGGCCTCCATCTATCACCACTGGCATTCCGGATATTGGCCAAGGCCCTCACCTCTCCCATTGTGCTTTTTTCAGGCAATGTCCCAAAGACAAATCTTCCAATATAAAAGACCTGTCAAAAAGTAAAATGAAGGCCATGCTGCTTAATGCTAGGAGCCTTAACCTGAAAATGCACTCACTGGAAGCTGTCCTTGCACTGGAAAATGCCGATGTCTGTGCAGTCACAGAAACTTAGTTTAGGGCTGTGGAGAGCATCCCTGCCTTACCAGGCTATACCTCTTTCCACACATTCCTACCCCAGAATGAGGTCAGAAAGACAAAGGGTGGTGGAGTCTCTATCTTCATTAAGGACAGGCACACCTACAGACTGGTTTGCCAGCATGATGCACTGGAACTACTCCAGGTGCAACTGACGCTTGGCATGAGACCCATCTAAGTTATAGCCAGTTATATACCCCCCTCCATGACTCAGGACACCCACTCCTGCTACCTGGATCTACTTGACTCCATCAAGGTACCCCCCAACACCCTGATCCTTGGTGACTTCAACTACCCCACCATAGACTGGGTGAACTATTCCTGCACTAATGTACTCACTCAATGATTCCTTGACTTCATCAATTCTAACATACTAGACCAACTCGTATCATCCCTCACAAGGGGAGATAACATTCTGGACTTGGTTCTCACCAACATGGACGACCACCACCCCGTTTGGTATGTACCTCTCCAAACATCTGCACCAACTGGAAAGGCCACAGAAATAACTCACAAAGAGAATCCATGGTCTCCAAAACCTGTCCTATGTGGACAGGATAAAATCACTGTCACTCTACTCGGTATCATACAGCTTCCTCAGAGGTGATCTGTGTCTTGCCTACAAGGTAATTTCCGACCCTGCCCAACTAGAGATAATCCATATATGTAAGTCTAACTCCTCTTGCATTACTCACTTGAAAGGCCTGAATCTAATATGTGACATCAACAAAACCTGCTGGAGAGAAAGACTTGTCTCCCAGAGGCTGTCCCATCTCTGGAATACACTTCCCATACACGTGAAACAGAGTACCTCACTGACCCTCTTCAAGCACAACCTTAATGAGTGGATGGGAAAACACAAATTTGTCCCAGGGGTTCCACCCGTGTTTCTCACTGACAGGGGTGACAGGTGCTAACAGAAGCTCAAAATTTACATTTCTTTGTAAGCTGCATCTGGCTAGGAAGCCACGGCAATACAAAAGCTGTGGAAAGCAATTAATAAAGAGTTGAAGGATTTTATCTGGGAAGGGGAAGAGAGCAGCTATCAAGTGGGATAGGTTAATCCTTCGAATAGAACAAGGTGGTTGAGGATTATCTGACTTGAAGTGATATTTTACAGCTATACAGTTAAGGATCGTATATATAATACAAGCGATAAACTCTTGGCTAGGCTTGTAAGGTCCTCAGGGCCATTAGCCTAGTAACCTCCTATGATCCTATGATTACTATCTTTTTCCTCTTCTAGCATTATTGGAGGTCATCTAGCAATTAGTGTAAATAATCCCCTTTTCCTTTATTCCTGATATTTGGCTGAATACCCATCCTGAAATCCTTTCATTGTAATGTCTACATTTCTTAAAACTAAAAAAAAGCAAACATACTATGAAGGCTGCCAGCCTAGCTAGATAGAAATTTGTAGATAATTCTATGCCACTGTAAATATTAATATAATACACAGGCTTGTTTTTACAAATGTAAGAAGCCTAAATGTAAGAAAACTGTGTTATATGCTGAACTTCAAAAATGTAATGAATTACAACTGTGTTTGATCTCACGCTCGAAGACAGGATGTCTGGGTTAGCAAATTCTTTCTATTGTTATTAAGACAGATATAATTGCTAGATTTTAAGTGTCTTGTATTGCTGTGGCTTCCTAGTCAGGTGCAGCTTACAAAGAAATGTAAATGTTGAGCTTCTGTTAGCCTGGGAACTAAAGGAGAAGTGATAAAACTGATGTAATGTGAAATGACTCAGCAGTACTGGGTATCATCAATTTAAGGCATTCTCAGAGAGAAAGATTGAGCATTTTGTTTTTTAATCTAGATCTGAAAACAACTCACCAGCACTTTGCCTTGTAAGTAAAGTTATTTAGGACATTATTCACAATGATACTGCAACTGCATTTGTCCCCATGGTGCTACAGCCAACACTCTGCAGCTTCTTCTCTCCCCACTCCCCAGGGTGCTTCATTCAGCATTCTGCAGTTGCATTTCTCCCTATGGTACTGCAGCCAACACTCTACAGCATGTCTCTTTCCAGCACTCTCCAACTGCATCTCTCCCCATGCTGCTACAGCATTTTGAGTAATTATGCTAGTCATACTCCACTTCTGGTTATGAGACTGAACCTGATGACACCTTATCCTCATACTCTTCCCATGAATAATTATTTTTTTGGGGACACCACCCAAAAGATGATGCAACCTTTTAATTCAAAGGGGAAAAAACTATGAATCTCAAAAGAGGTACTATGCATTTGGAAGATGTTCATCATTTGATGACTGTTGCAGGAGCCTTAGCCTACTACTTGACCTGTCAATGGTTTTGGGCACATAGATAGTGCTCTTAAGCTCTGGAAGCCGGATGGCTGTTATATCCTGTGCAGGATATAACCCATATAGCTAAGGCTACTACGACGGTCATCATTCAAACATCTAATGCTATTCTAAGTATACTTACACACCTGCAATCTCCCAAGCCTTCTGCTGTCTCTCCTGCATTAGAAGATTTAAGCAATACATTTATCTCAGCTTCTGTAGCTCCAGAGTCTCAACCACTTGCACCAAAAGTCTTATAAGTATTAATGAAGTCTCAGATAGTTACAAATACCTCTACAAGAATCATACCTCTGACTCTGAAGTCATTTCTGCATGCTGAAACCATCCAAACCTTTTCCATTCACTAAAACCTTTCCTAACAGCAAAGACAGTAGGGCAATGGACAGGTATGGAAAAACAATGTATACTTCAGCTACATTAGCTTTCCAAGCTGTTAATTATCAGATCCATATAATAAGGTCCCAGTTATCTATTTTGACACAGTGGCTAAACTTATGTTGAATATGCCTGACAGTGACTCTAAGACTGTACTTCAAAATATAATTTTGTCTGCTTCTCAGGTTGCAGGTCACTCTAAGTGTGCACATGATGTTGCAGACGCACCTTCCAGGGCTGCTGCTTCTGGGTCTGTCCTTCAAAGGTTCTGCCGACTCAGATTCCAATCACTTCCACAAGATGTCAAAGCCCATATTTTAGATGCTCCATTGGATAAAGACTTCCTACTTGGTCCTACTTCTGCTGATATTTTCAAAATATGGAGGAAATGGCTAAAAATATGTAGGGATTTAAGCAATGTTTTCCCCCTCCCAAAATTTAAAAGAAATTACACTGGCAAACCAGAATATTTCTACCAGAAAGACTTCATACCAGAAAAGTAAAACATTCATAAAGTGGCAGGACAAACCAAATGATCTCTTTCACTCAAGCTTTCTGGCTTCTGACTACCCCTTCCCTCATCACACTACCTCATCCTTCCCTCTTCCAAACTTCCCAAAAATGTCTGTGTCAAGTTTCCCCTTTGGAAAACAATCACAACAAATTTTTAGGTTTTGCAAATCATTCAAAAAGTAATTAATTTCCAGATCATTATTCAGTCCCACAAGTGCATCCAAACCAACACCATCTGGTTCCTTCTACCAATCCAGATGTAGATCAAGGTGTAATAGAAGCTGGTCCTCCCCATCAAAAAGCAGAGAAATTTTATTCTAGGTTCTTCCTTGTTCCAAGAAAAGAAGGCACTTGGAGACAATTCTGAATTTGTACACTCTTGAACAACTTCTTAAAGGTTACAACATTCAAGATATTCATTCTCCACATTCTTTTCCCTGTGATTCCTCTCAAAGCTTTTCTGGTTTCTTTACATACATACATACATACATACAAATATTTCAAGTATGGGCATTAATGCCCTTCTAGCTTGCCAATATGCCAAAACACTTGTTCCCATAATAAGTGTCCAGTCTGTTCTTAAAAATATCTAAACTAGCACTTGCTTTAATTAGTTTGGTAGTCTGTACCATGCATCAGCAGCTCTCTCAGAGAACTAATTAATACACTGCTCATTTCTATAGAATCTTCTACATAGGTTGTTTGATGATTCTGTACTACTTTTTGATAACCCCAAACATTCTCAGAGGTAGTTGTCTCTAAATGTCCGTCCTATATACCTGAATAAGATCTCCTCTTAGATATTTGTAAGAGGCACTGTACAAGTTCAGATATTGTAGTCTTTCTTAATAATTTAAATTTTCACATCCATGGATGCCCTAGTATATTTCCACTGTACTCTTTCCAGTTTACTCATGCTTGTTTTCTTATAAGGTTTCCATATTGTTATTCCATACTCATGTTTGGGTCTAATGTAACTAACAAGCAATGACTTCATCATTTCTACTTTCCTAGACTTTATAAATATTTTTATAGAACCTATAGTTCTATAACTATCATTAACCAATTGGTTGGTATGATTAGAATAACTTATAGCTGAATCTACCGATATACCCAGGTCCATAAATGAGTCTACAGTTTCAATTACTGTGTGCTGTATTAAATATTCACCTTTCAATTTATGTCTCCCAAATCTCATATGCTTAGTTTTTGATGTATTTATCAGCACATTATTCTCCTGTACCCAAATGTTCAATTTAGTCAAGTTCGTTTGCATACATGCCTTATCTCTAACACATGTAATCAATTTACCCAATTTCAAGTCATCTGCATATAGACTGTAGAACACCTCAAATGAAAAAGTTAGGTCTGATAGATACAATCTAAATAAGTCAGGGCCTAGGACAGAGCCCTCTGGGACACCCTGACTGTAACCATGAATTACACCTATCCAGTTGCTGTATGATACTTGCCATGTCCTATTTATAAACCATGCAACTATCCATCTTATCAAGAGTACATCAATACCTAGTTGTTCTAATTTATTGATCAGTGTTTTGTGTACGACCCTGTCAAATGCTGAAGTTAAATCTATATAAATTACATCACAGCAAAATTTTTTCATTCATAGCTGTTATTATATTGTTTTAGATCATCATACACTACAAACGGTAGTTCCAGGATGCACAAAAACACCAGTAACCAAGTAAAATGCACCCAATGGCCATTAGAAAAAACCTCCACTTTATTTTAAAACATACACGGTCAAAATTTGAAGTAGTTAAGCGCATTCATCATCTGTAATGACTTCATCAGAATTGAAAAACCATACTACCAGTGCAACAAACTATATATACTTTGATACAAATAGTAATTGGCTAAGAAGTTAATACATCAATTAAACAATTGATCATTACATCTCTTAAAAACACAGTACAGGTAAAGCACAATATGTTAAATACATAGTATATTGTAATACCAAATAGTATATAAAACAAAAAATTATTATACTAAATAAGATATTATCAAAAATAAATTTTGTTAAAAATATTGAATATCATTTCATAGAAAATGTTATTAAACATGAATTTCATTAAATTTCATAAGATGATACAAGGTGAAAAGCATTATTTTGTAATCTTGTAATAAAAAATTGAGCTAATGAAAATGTAAGTTGATAAAAATATAAATTTAAATTTACATGTTCATCTAACACTATATTTATTAAACTTAATTACCCCATTCTTTGATATGGGTTCTAGCCTTAAGAGCTGGTATTATAGAAACACTGTCATTTAAGCATGGGGGGAAGTTAGCAGCAATCCTAAGTTGCCATAAAAGTTCCTTCTTGCTAAGCTGGTTCTTCCAATCTCCCCCCAGGTTCAATATGTACGCTATCTATTATTCCAAATTTGAAACCGTGAAAATCAGTACAATTCAATAGTGCATTGGTTTCTTTTTTATTCTTTAGATCGTACATATGTTCATAAATCCTACGTCTGAAAGATCTTTCCGTCTTTCTGACGTAGCATGCTGGACATGTGCCACATGTTGCTAGGTAAGCAATCCTCTGGGAATTACAATTCCCATTCTTAAAAATAATGTTCGTCCTTAATCTGTCTTTCAATGAAATACTAGTTTCTTTAGAAATATAACAACACTGGGGACAACAGCCGCAACATCTAGCGCCCATAACATTATCCTGTTCCCTCTCTGTTCTAGATGACTCTAACAATTATTTCAAATTCATTCCTACTTTGGTGGTAAAAAAATGGTTGGCCACCCACAATATTGTAAATATCCTGATTAGTCCTAAAAATAGGAAAAAACAGCAGCAACAAACCGACTAATGCTCCACAAAAAGAATAAATTCACAAACTTGCAAGCTAGTAATGCAAACTTTTTATTCCATAAAGCACTTTTCATCTGGCTGGATAGCTAGACTTCTTCAGATGCAATTAAATATTCAAAACACAGTATATAAAATGAACATCAGTCAGCTGATCCGCCCTAATTAGAACAGCTGATCAACACCAACCAATGCATATACATATCCTCACAGCCTAAGGCAAAATGCCTTAAACACATATACCATGAATTATATCTAATTCTAGATAAATTAATTAAAACCTACTAACATATTTATTAATTTAAATCATAATTTATATATCTATAAATATTCTAAAAAACATTCTAAAAACTTATAAAATACTTAATATACTATATAAAAAGTATAGAAGTCAGAAACCATACCTATAAGTGAGTTTCTGACTTTAATTATGTACATACTCCAAAAAACATGTAATTTAAACAAAGTAAAACAGTTAAACTAATGATGCATAACTCATACATCTCTCCTACTGGGACAACTCTATTTAGTAAAATAATATAATATAATATGCATAACATGTAAAATTCATAAAATGTTTGCTATGTAGAATAATATACGTTTCTGCCCTAAAAGGTTTTTTAAAAAAACTGCTTTAAAAATATATAGCTGTGATTATCTTAAAAGACTTTTCAGTTTTAAAATACATTTGATAGAATACATCTCATTAAGACCTGGATAGAGACATGCAAACGTACATAGTTACCAAAACAATTCCATTTTTTCAAGTAACAAATGTACTGGGCCACCTCTAGCATCTGAGGTTACACATTCTATAGCTCTAAACATAAAACATGATTAGGAATATGAACATTTGTATAGCATTAGAAATAAACTAGACAATGCCCTAGCTAGGCACACTCACTCTTTTCCTAATCATGGTTTTATGTTTAGAGCATTCTCAAAAATCTGTACCTGCCAAAAGGAGTACTAAAAGTGAAACAAAAATGCAGTCACCTATTGTGGCAAGCCTTAGCTTTACATCAATTTATATTGACACGAATAAAAAACTTTTAGTGCCAGCACCAATAAAAAGCGAACGTGAATAAAATAAAACTTGATGTGCGCAAAAACCTTAACGCCAAGTTTATTGACAATGAAACAAGCGTTTTCACTGGAGCCACAGCTACAGCTTCATCAGAGGTACAAAAAAACCCGCCAAGTCAGGTTTATATTCCCACGTCATTGCGTGCTCCAAATAAAGCCATTAAAGGGCCATATTCATTTAAACAAAAACATAGAATATGAAACATAAAAAAACATTAAAATCAGTCCCCCAGACCTACTTCAAACTAGTCACAACATTAATTGTTTAAAATAGTTTTAACACTATGCAATGATTGTTTCATGTAGAAAATAATAAAATCCATCACGTTGCATCAATATATAAAATAAAAACCCATTACATTACATATTAATTAAGTGTACATATCATTATCGGGTACTTAAAACCAAACCTAGTATATTTCTATTAACATTAGTACCACTCTGCACACCTTGTTTGTTAACTCCTTAAAAGTGGGAGTGTTTAGGTAAACATGCTTACACATATTACTTTTTATTCGAAATTTTATTCAATGTGCCATATCTTTACTAAGTTTTTACTCATATAAATACTCAGTAACATATAAGGAAAGGTATGTACCTGATTATTAAGGTGAACAGCTTGTAGCACATAGTTGTTTTTTGTTACTAACACTGAACTCCATGAAAAGTATCGACAGACTTATTTAAATGTCAGACCATTTGTAGGGCCCATACCTAATTTCAAATTCCAGCGTTTTTATGAAATTTTTACTTAATTTTAACATTTGAAATATTTACCATGTAATGGAAAACCCTTAATTTGTAGTTATCGTTTGTAACTTTTTGTCTCAATATACAAGCAATGTTACAATGCTCGTTCAGGCCAGGATATGAGAAGGCATCTAACCTCAGTTGCCATTCTAATTCCTTATTCTCTAAGATAAGTGATGTTGGGCCCCCTCTTCCAGTGTTTAGTATTTGGTCAATTGCAATAAATTCAAAACTATGCCCCACATTTTTTGTAATATGCTTCGCTAAGGCATTTTCATTGTTTTGCTTCCTCATGGCATAAACGTGTTCATAAACTCTGTCCCTCAGCCTTCTATCAGATTTACCTATGTAGAAGGCTGGGCAGCAGTTACACATTGCCAAGTAAATTATAGATCTTGATTCGCAGTTTAGTTTTTGATTAATTCTGAATTGCCTTCCACGAATACAAAAAACACTTGTTGTTTTCACAAGGTGGCAGTAATTGCAATGTCCACACTGAAAAGATCCTTTCATTTTGGTAGTTGAAGTGGATACAATATGCCTCTGTAATAAGACTTTCAGATTATTCCCTCTTCTATAGGTTACCCTTGGTTTATTTCCTAATCTTTCCAAGAGTTGGTAATTATTAGCAATAAAATACCAATTTTTATACAGGATAAACTGTATTGTCTTCGAATCAGTACTGAAAGTAGTAATAAAACTACATTCATAATTATTTAATGTGGGCTTATGATGGTTGATTATATTGGTGTCATTACTGTGTGTTATCATATTCGTCCCTCCACTTAGATCCAACATTGGATTAGCTATTATAGCCGACACTTGTTTCTCCGGTAAAAGCGGAGGATAAAGTCCCAAGGCCCTTTTATCATTAACTTCCTGGAATAACTCCTCAAACAGGTGTGCTGGATAATCCCTGTTGGTGAACATGAATTTTAAAGAATCACATTCTTTTTGAAAAAGGAACTCAGTACTACAAATTCTGGACGCTCGGATCAACTGACCCTTAATTATAGCTTTCTTTTGCTTGTATGGATGACAACTCTTAAAATGGAGTAGGGAATTGCAATAGGTAGGTTTTCTATAAATACTTGAAAAGTATTCGCCCTTAGCTAAATCCTTACTCAATTTGATATCCAGAAAGTCGATTTCACTCTCAGAAAATTTTGAGGTGAACCTTAAAAAAGGTGTGGTGTCGTTAATGATAGACACCAAATTCTTTGCGTCATCCTTGTCGCCCTCAAATAAAATAAATATATCATCCAAGTACCTAGTGTAGAATTTTACTTTTGCTTTCCTTACAGGGTGGTTGAATATGTTATTCTTCTCCCAGTGTGCCATAAACAAATTTGCCACACTGGCCCCACAAGGGGACCCCATTGCCACCCCTTGTTTCTGCAAAAAGTATTTACCATTAAAGGCAAAGTAATTGGATGATAAAATTATGTACAGTAACTGAGTGACTACATTAATCTCTTTTTTTGTAGCTTTGAATTCTGTTAACATGAGGGAAATCCATTCAACTGCCTCTAAGTGGGGAATAGATGTATATAAATCTACTACATCTATAGTTAAAAAATTAACGGCATTATTGTATTCCACATCTCTTATCTTTTCCAGAAAGGTCCAAGAGTCCTTACAAATGTAAGGTACTTCTTTCAAATATTTAGAAAGAATGGCCTCTACTAACTGTGCACAAGGGTATGTTAAAGAAAGTCGGCTATCTATCAGTGCTCGAAAAGGTGGATTCCTTACGTCCTTATGGATCTTAGGGATCCCAAATATTACCGGGGTTTTAGGCATTTTAATGTCTATGTAATTATAGGTGTCTATGTCTATATCCCCGTTCAAAAAGAGATCCCTGAAGTAACTCCTATTCCTCACGTGTGAGGTATTTACTTTGTTTAAGGACGAAGCCGAATACGCTGGCCCTTCAAGTATAGTTTCCATGATATTATCATATTTAGACTTGTCAAAAATTGCTAGGCCGCCACCCTTGTCTGGCTTGATGACCCTTACCTGCGCCTTACTTAGCATTTCCAATTCTAACAGTTGTTCCTCAGAAGCATTCCTAATGATGTTTTGCTTTCTAAAAGTATTCGAAGTTAAATGTCTTAAGTCCAATTCACATACTTTCTCAAAAGGCAATAAACCAGTATGCAAAGGTGGGTTATATGTGCTTGCAAGCTTTAGTCCTACCTCAGTAGCTATCCCTTGGTTATTAAAAAGGAGTTTTAAATTTAACTTCCTTACAAAACATTTGAGGTCAATAATGGTCTTAACCAGATCACAACTAGAAGTAGGGACAAAAGTGTTGCCATAAGCAAGTAATTCCACTAGGCAAGGATTGACCTGAAAGGAAGAAAAGTTATATATTTTAAAGTCACCTTTCTGGTTAAGCAGTATAGTTAAGTCATCTACGCCACTTATGTCAGTTTCAGTCATTAAAGTCAGGGTTTTTCCATTACATGGTAAATATTTCAAATGTTAAAATTAAGTAAAAATTTCATAAAAACGCTGGAATTTGAAATTAGGTATGGGCCCTACAAATGGTCTGACATTTAAATAAGTCTGTCGATACTTTTCATGGAGTTCAGTGTTAGTAACAAAAAACAACTATGTTCTACAAGCTGTTCACCTTAATAATCAGGTACATACCTTTCCTTATATGTTACTGAGTATTTATATGAGTAAAAACTTAGTAAAGATATGGCACATTGAATAAAATTTCGAATAAAAAGTAATATGTGTAAGCATGTTTACCTAAACACTCCCACTTTTAAGGAGTTAACAAACAAGGTGTGCAGAGTGGTACTAATGTTAATAGAAATATACTAGGTTTGGTTTTAAGTACCCGATAATGATATGTACACTTAATTAATATGTAATGTAATGGGTTTTTATTTTATATATTGATGCAACGTGATGGATTTTATTATTTTTTACATGAAACAATCATTGCATAGTGTTAAAACTATTTTAAACAATTAATGTTGTGACTAGTTTGAAGTAGGTCTGGGGGACTGATTTTAATGTTTTTTTATGTTTCATATTCTATGTTTTTGTTTAAATGAATATGGCCCTTTAATGGCTTTATTTGGAGCACGCAATGACGTGGGAATATAAACCTGACTTGGCGGGGTTTTTTGTACCTCTGATGAAGCTGTAGCTGTGGCTCCAGTGAAAACGCTTGTTTCATTGTCAATAAACTTGGCATTAAGGTTTTTGCGCACATCAAGTTTTATTTTATTCACGTTCGCTTTTTATTGGTGCTGGCACTAAAAGTTTTTTATTTGTGTCAATATAAATTGATGTAAAGCTAAGGCTTGCCACAATAGGTGACTGCATTTTTGTTTCCTTTTAACTGTTTTCGTGGTCGTGGTCAATATTGGTATGTCGCAAGGCAGTCCACCTAGCCCTGCAAGCCCAGCGCTATTTAATACTGGGAACACTAATATAAATGAAGAACAAACTGACTTAACAGCCCTTATCAGGGCTTTAACAACTAGGATGGATAAAATTACTGATAAGCTTGATGCTCTCGACCAAAGGATCGAAGCCGCACCGAAAGCGAACGGCAATTTGACGAGTAGCTCGGATCCTTTAACGAAAACCGGCATCTCCGGGGATTCGCTCACTATGACCAACTTCAACTCCCAAAGTACTGGTTTCACTATTCCAGCAGGGCAGCGATGGCAAAATGAAGAGAGTGCCTTGCCGGCACAAACTGTTTCGTGGTCTGGGAACGGATCGCAAACTCGTTTGACTGAGAAATCTAACTCGGTCATGTTACCTATGCCTCCAGGGGCTACGGGGGTCCCGAATTTTGGTCTGTGGATTCACAACACCGACAACTTGGTATTTGGTAACCAGGTGGATAATTCAGCGACCAGTTTTTGCTCGAAATCAGTAAGTGGAACTCCTATTAATACTTTATTAAAAGACTTTGACATTAAATTATTAAAATTGAAAAAGCTACAGCTTGAAGTAGCTTATTTTCATCAATGCATCAAAGAAAAAATGATTCCTAAGGGCTTGCGATCTAATTTCTGCCCAACTGGTCTGTTTACCAACAATGACTTTCTTAAAGAATTGGGGCAGCTATTTGACAATCAAGGGCTCCAACTATTAGAGCTTATTATTAAATTCTACAACATAGAGATAGCTAGGTTGTTGGAAGAAGTGAACATGCTTGATGAGAAGCTCAAAACAAACCTTGAATTTGAAAGATATAAATTCGATTACTCCAGAATCTTTTCGAGTATTGATGGAGTCATAGAAAAATTCAAGGTCACTAAAAATAAAAAACTTTCTAGAGATAGGCTGAGTTACACTAATAACTCAGCTTACCCTAAGTTGAAAGAGATTTCTCCCCGTCAAGATACTGACCATTTAAATGAGAGGGAAGACGACGAAGATCATCTTCCTGCATCTGAAAGAAGTGGGCAGGGCACAGAAGGTCCTATTTCTAATAACTCTGCAAGTAGGGCAACTGAACGCAAAAATGGAAGGAAGGTTTATAACACCAGGAGTAATAATTCCAACAATGGGGGCAGACAAAATGAGGAGGACATTAATGACCATTTTTTAGGGCAAAGGACAGCCCGACAGTATCAGAAGAAGAACTGGAACAACAAAAACTGACTTTAATGACTGAAACTGACATAAGTGGCGTAGATGACTTAACTATACTGCTTAACCAGAAAGGTGACTTTAAAATATATAACTTTTCTTCCTTTCAGGTCAATCCTTGCCTAGTGGAATTACTTGCTTATGGCAACACTTTTGTCCCTACTTCTAGTTGTGATCTGGTTAAGACCATTATTGACCTCAAATGTTTTGTAAGGAAGTTAAATTTAAAACTCCTTTTTAATAACCAAGGGATAGCTACTGAGGTAGGACTAAAGCTTGCAAGCACATATAACCCACCTTTGCATACTGGTTTATTGCTTTTTGAGAAAGTATGTGAATTGGACTTAAGACATTTAACTTCAAATACTTTTAGAAAACAAAACATCATTAGGAATGCTTCTGAGGAACAATTGTTAGAATTGGAAATGCTAAGTAAGGCGCAGGTAAGGGTCATCAAGCCAGACAAGGGTGGCGGCCTAGCAATTTTTGACAAGTCTAAATATGATAATATCATGGAAACTATACTTGAAGGGCCAGCGTATTCGGCTTCATCCTTAAACGAAGTAAATACCTTACACGTGAGGAATAGGAGTTACTTCAGGGATCTCTTTTTGAACGGGGATATAGACATAGACACCTATAATTACATAGACATTAAAATGCCTAAAACCCCGGTAATATTTGGGATCCCTAAGATCCATAAGGACGTAAGGAATCCACCTTTTCGAGCACTGATAGATAGCCGACTTTCTTTAACATACCCTTGTGCACAGTTAGTAGAGGCCATTCTTTCTAAATATTTGAAAGAAGTACCTTACATTTGTAAGGACTCTTGGACCTTTCTGGAAAAGATAAGAGATGTGGAATACAATAATGCCGTTAATTTTTTAACTATAGATGTAGTAGATTTATATACATCTATTCCCCACTTAGAGGCAGTTGAATGGATTTCCCTCATGTTAACAGAATTCAAAGCTACAAAAAAAGAGATTAATGTAGTCACTCAGTTACTGTACATAATTTTATCATCCAATTATTTTGCCTTTAATGGTAAATACTTTTTGCAGAAACAAGGGGTGGCAATGGGGTCCCCTTGTGGGGCCAGTGTGGTGAATTTGTTTATGGCACACTGGGAGAAGAATAACATATTCAACCACCCTGTAAGGAAAGCAAAAGTAAAATTCTACACTAGGTACTTGGATGATATATTTATTTTATTTGAGGGCGACAAGGATGACGCAAAGAATTTGGTGTCTATCATTAACGACACCACACCTTTTTTAAGGTTCACCTCAAAATTTTCTGAGAGTGAAATCGACTTTCTGGATATCAAATTGAGTAAGGATTTAGCTAAGGGCGAATACTTTTCAAGTATTTATAGAAAACCTACCTATTGCAATTCCCTACTCCATTTTAAGAGTTGTCATCCATACAAGCAAAAGAAAGCTATAATTAAGGGTCAGTTGATCCGAGCGTCCAGAATTTGTAGTACTGAGTTCCTTTTTCAAAAAGAATGTGATTCTTTAAAATTCATGTTCACCAACAGGGATTATCCAGCACACCTGTTTGAGGAGTTATTCCAGGAAGTTAATGATAAAAGGGCCTTGGGACTTTATCCTCCGCTTTTACCGGAGAAACAAGTGTCGGCTATAATAGCTAATCCAATGTTGGATCTAAGTGGAGGGATGAATATGATAACACACAGTAATGACACCAATATAATCAACCATCATAACCCTACACTTAATAATTATGAATGTAGTTTTATTACTACTTTCAGTACTGATTCGAAGACAATACAGTTTATTCTGTATAAAAATTGGTATTTCATTGCTAATAATTACCAACTCCTTGAAAGATTAGGAAATAAACCAAGGGTAACCTATAGAAGAGGGAACAATCTGAAAGTTTTACTACAGAGGCATTGTGTATCCTCTTCAATTACTAAAATGAAAGGATCATTTCAGTGTGGACATTGTAATTATTGCCACCTTGTGAAAACAACAAGTGTATTTAGTATTCGTGGAAGGCAATTTAGAATTAATCAAAAACTAAACTGTGAATCAAGATACATAATTTACTTGGCAATGTGTAACTGTTGTCCAGCCTTCTATATAGGGAAATCTGATAGAAGGCTGAGGGACAGAGTTTATGAACACGTTTACGCCATGAGGAAGCAAAATATTGAAAATGCCTTAGCGAAGCATATTACAAAAAATGTGGGGCATAGTTTTGAATTTATTGCAATTGACCAAATACTAAACACTGGAAGAGGGGGCCCAACATCACTTATCTTAGAGAATAAGGAATTAGAATGGCAACTGAGGTTAGATGCCTTCTCATATCCTGGCCTGAACGAGCATTGTAACATTGCTTGTATACTGAGACTAAAAAGTTACAAAAGATAACTACAAATTAAGGGTTTTTCCATTACATGGTAAATATTTCAAATGTTAAAATTAAGTAAAAATTTCATAAAAACGCTGGAATTTGAAATTAGGTATGGGCCCTACAAATGGTCTGACATTTAAATAAGTCTGTCGATACTTTTCATGGAGTTCAGTGTTAGTAACAAAAAACAACTATGTTCTACAAGCTGTTCACCTTAATAATCAGGTACATACCTTTCCTTATATGTTACTGAGTATTTATATGAGTAAAAACTTAGTAAAGATATGGCACATTGAATAAAATTTCGAATAAAAAGTAATATGTGTAAGCATGTTTACCTAAACACTCCCACTTTTAAGGAGTTAACAAACAAGGTGTGCAGAGTGGTACTAATGTTAATAGAAATATACTAGGTTTGGTTTTAAGTACCCGATAATGATATGTACACTTAATTAATATGTAATGTAATGGGTTTTTATTTTATATATTGATGCAACGTGATGGGTTTTATTATTTTTTACATGAAACAATCATTGCATAGTGTTAAAACTATTTTAAACAATTAATGTTGTGACTAGTTTGAAGTAGGTCTGGGGGACTGATTTTAATGGTTTTTTATGTTTCATATTCTATGTTTTTGTTTAAATGAATATGGCCCTTTAATGGCTTTATTTGGAGCACACAATGACGTGGGAATATAAACCTGACTTGGCAGGTTTTTTTGTACCTCTGATGAAGCTGTAGCTGTGGCTCCAGTGAAAACGCTTGTTTCATTGTCAATAAACTTGGCGTTAAGGTTTTTGCGCACATCGTTTTATTTTATTCACGTTCGCTTTTTATTGGTGCTGGCACTAAAAGTTTTTTATTCGTGTCAATATAGATTGATGTAAAGCTAAGGCTTGCCACAATAGGTGACTGCATTTTTGTTTCCTTTTAACTGTTTTCGTGGTCGTGGTCAATATGAGTACTAAAAGTGGTTAGCAATGAATATTTGCGGTCAAGCAAAATTTGCCAAAATTAACTCTTTGCATCCAAAACAAAAAAAAGCAATGTCATTTCACATAATAGCAGCATCTCCTTTAACTGTACACATCAGATGATGAGATCTTTTCAGTGCTTTGTTCAAATTTTGTGGATGAGTACATATTCTGATATCATCTGAGCTTTACTTTTGAACTACTGTCATGGAAGATACTCATTCAGTTGGTTCATCAACTGGACAAATCACACCTTACTGCACCAATTTATCTAGCTCAGCTTTGACTCTGTTCTGCATAGCTACTGGAACTCCCCAGGCTGCTCTGACAATTGGGCTGACTTCAGGGTCTAACTTCATGGAGTACACAACTGGGAGTTTGCCTAGTTTATCTTCAAAAAGATCAGCGTAGGTAAAAAAAAATAGACTGGGCGAAATTAGAACAGTGGTCTTTCAAGCTTACATGGTGGACTTCCTTATTAAATGAAAGTAGTCCCATTTTCAAACTGTCTCTGAGGCCTAATAATGACTGGACGTGCCTTCTGACTATGTAAAATAGCAAGTCATAGCTGTTCCCAGCAGAATAACATGAAAGCACTACTGAAACTTTGGTTTGAATTTCTTCACCACATAAGCAACAAGCTTTGCACACTTGCCAAATCAAGCTTCTCACCAGCACATACTCTAGCAAATGTTTCTGCTGACATAACATTGTATTTTGAACCTGTGTGTTTAATGCAAGAAATGTATGAATTCCTCTAGATCATTTGCACTTGACTTTTGTGGTCTATACACTCCAACAATGGTTATATGTTCCAGGGCTGTATTTATTGTCACAGTTACACAGTCTGTAGTATTGGTGTTATCACTGAACATGTAATAATCACAGGTCTTATAACTATCTTTAATTTCTATCATAACACCTCCACCTGATGTTTTTGTTAGAATGCCTGTTACAGTAAAAACATTTATACCCTGAATGAACTGGTTTCCAGTCATTGTTCTTTAACCATGTTTCACAAACAATAACATCAATCATGTAGGAACATAGCAAATTTTCCAATATAAAACTTTATTAATACTCCTAGCATTAACAACCATCAGAGATGCATCAATGTTGCTATCTCTGAACTGTTAAATTTTTAACCTGGCAAAAATCCTGACTAGTGTTTTTCAAATACTGCAAAATATGGACTGCAAAAATTTTCTTTCCTGATCTTAACAAATGTACACCATCCTGTCTGAACACATGTGTGCCCAAAACTAGGCTTGGATGCTCTACATATTTACATTTTTTTAAAACAGAAGATTTTTTTCCGTGTAGATATTTACCCAAAAGATCTTTTCATTCATGGCGACCTGACTATCCTTTCTATGTGTGATTTGTGAAAAATACGTCCTAACACCAGTACAAGCTATACAATCAAACAGGGCTGTAAGTTCCCAACTAACAGTCAAGAGAGTTCTTGTGGATGAGATCATTTGTACCAACATGAATAAAAACAGATCTGTGCTTCCTTACATTAAGGCATTCCAATGCTTGTCTCACATCTTCTATTTTTGCTCCTGACAAGCATAACACTATTTGATGTTCATTATCATCTCTGCAAATATAAGTATCAGTTCCTCTAATAACTATATCTCCAATTACAAGAATGTTTTCTGACCAGATCTAAAGAATCTTCAACTTCTAATACAGTAATATCTGCTCTATCAATTGTTACAAAGGAATGATCTTCATCACCATTAGTTTTATTAATGTGACTGTTTTCATTGTGTATTAAATTTGCAAGCATGCACTTCTCATCCAGCTGGCTTTGTATATCCACAGCTTGAGCCATGTCATCAGCATCTGTCTTTCTGTTCTTTTATTCTTATAATAATGTTCTTCAATCCTTCCATGTTTAATTTCATCTTCTTCCTTTTCATCTGCCCCTTGCCTCTTTTTTCTACCTTCTCTTTTGGAAAAATTATGCTTTTTTGTATAGATTGAAGGTTAACTGATAGATATAGCCAACTACCTCCTAGCTCCCCTGGTCCTGAAAGTAGCACCCCTAGGAACCTACTTGCATTCAGCTTCCAACCAGTCATCACTTCACTTATCCGTACCTTGATCAAAAAATTAAAACCCACTACACTTTCTGCTGATCAACTCCCTGCCGAGTAGCTACAAAAATCAGCTGATGCTATTGCTTACCCCATTTCAATACTAATCAATCGAACCATAGTAGAAGCTAAAATTCCCACCATCTGGAAAATATCCTATGTAATCCCACTTCACAAAGGAGGCAGCTCTACTGAATTCTCCAATTATAGGCCAATAACTATACTCTCTCCACTTGCAAAGATTATGGAAAAATGTATTCATAGACAACTCATTCACCACCTAATCCAAAATTGCCTTATGGCAGACACTCAGCATGGCTTCCATCCTCATCACAGCACTACTTCAGCCCTCCTAGTCTTTACTAACACCATAAACTATAATCGCAACAATAATTATATATCCTCAGCTCTCTTTTTGGATCTTTCCAAGGCATTCGATATGGTTGATCACCAACTTTTAATCCACACCCTGCAAACATTCTGTCTAGATACTGGAGCCCTCCAATGGTTTCAATCCTACCTGAATGGTCGACAGCAGGCTGTCCTCTGGCAGAACAAACTCTCTAACCTTCTACCTAACACCCTCGGAGTACCACAAGGCTCTATACTAGGGCCCTTGCTGTTCTCCATCTTCATTAACGACCTTTATACTGTCATCCCAAAAGTCAGCTGTATCCAATATGCTGATGACTCTACTCTGATTTGCTCAGCCACATCTCCAGTAGAGTTATGGTCAGCTACCCAGACCACCTTTAATACAATGGAAAACTGGCTTTCTGAACATCGTCTGATCCTAAATCCCAAAAAAACTAAAATGCTGTTATTTTCACCAACACGTAGGTGTACCACTTTCACCTTTACCATAAAATCAAATGATGGCACAATAATCTTCCCTGACCCATCTACAAAACTATTAGGTGTCATCATAGACAATAATCTCAAATTTGACCTACATGTTAACCAAACTATCAAAACCATCAATAAAAAACTAGGGTCACTTTACAGAATAAAAGCCTTCTTAACCCCTCCAGCTAAAATTGCCATAGCTTGCTCTCACCTTCTTTCAACCCTTCTGTATGCATCCCCTCTACTCTCGAATTTGAACAAGACTGTCCTTAACAAACTCTCAATTTGCTACAACCACATTGCCAGGTTTGCCACTGGGCTGCCTTTTAGGACACATCATTGCATCAATCTAAATCAGCTTGGGTGGCTTGAACTACCCAGCCTAATCCAGTATAACCAACTGATTATGGCCTATAAAATCCTCTATAATCTGGACAATACTCCTGCACTTAAAAATATTATCACCCCCTATAACAATCCTAGACCACTTCGATCCTCTAACAAACTACTAATTCAGACTAGCAAAATTAAAAACACAGCCGGTGATTCTCTCTTTGCAAACTCTGTAAGTAGATCCTGGAACTCTCTTCCAGCTGATATTACCTTACTTTCCACCTTGGGTCAATTTAAAACTAGACTCAAACAACATTTGTCACTTAACTGGCTATGTCAATGTATCAAGTCTGGCTAACTCGAATGTGTAAAAATCTGTTAACCAGTTTACTGTGTAATTTAATTTAATCCTGACTTGTGCTCAGGACTAACTGTAACCTGTGGAACTTGTTTAACTTGCTTACTTATGTAATCTCTGTAAATAGTCTGTTTGTAATATGTAATGCTGGTATTATGTAATGCTGTATCTGCTTACCCTTGGAGCTTTTCTCCCCGGGCCTCCGCTGAAAATGGACATGCATCCAGTCGGACTATCCCGGTCAACAAATGTAAAATAAAAATAAAAATATATGTTGTCATTCCCTGTAATATGTGTATTACATAACAAGCAGTGTCATTTTTATTACATATTCTCTTTAATTTACAGATTAATCAGTTTTTTTCTTTCTTATTTGTTGTGAACTTCTTCATTTCTTTCTTTTTTCATTTCCTTCTAAACACTTTGAATCCTCAGATTGCTGAGGGGCATCAGTTGTCAGGGGGATTGTCTTGTTCTAGTGGATTTGAATGATCTTTATAGAAAATAGGCACATCATTTTCAACTTCCAAGATGGCTACACATTGAGTAAGAGCTTGTTTCTAGCTCTCCCCGTGTGAAAACAGAAATTCAGCAGAAAAGGCCAGTAGTCTTGTGTTTATGGGTAAAGTTCAGTAACTGGCTTGTAAGTGCACTGCCTGAATGCCAGGAATAAAGAAATACAGAAGACCTGGAAAGAAAACTGGCTAAAAAAGTGAAGAAGAAACACTGACTGTGAAATGTTCTGCAGCTGTTCAGCAAAAAGCAATGCAACCTTCAGACATGACTTCCAGTAACCTGCAGGAAGATATAAGACAACTGCATGCAGACCTGGTTAAATTAAACAAAACATTGATGGAGTATATCAACACAAACAACAAAAGGCTGGAAAAAATGGAAGAAGCTTTAAACAGATGTGTAGATGAGATGATAAAGCTGCAAAAAACAGAGGCTGAAATAAAGAAAAGGCTGGCTGAATATGAGACTGCTCAGGAAGAGATGTTTCAAAAAAATAATAGAATTAGAGGACAGAGCACATAGGGAAAACCTGAGATTTCACCTATACTAGAGAAGCTGGAAGGAACAGACTGCATTAATTTTATGAAAGTACAAATAAGCAACTGGACTGGTATTCTACGGCAGAAGTTGTTAGTTGAAAGGACACATCATGTGCAAGCTCCAAACCTGGCTATAAGGAAGCAACCTAGAACTTTAATAGTAAATATCCAATCCTACCAGCAGAAGGAGTTGATTCTGACAAAACTGTGGCAGAAGGACAAAGTACTAAAATGGGAGACAGCAGAATGTTTATGGAGAATGATTACTCATTGTACACCAGACAGAAGAGAAGCACATTTATTCTAGTATTCAGGGAATGTCGAGCTGCAGATGTGAGATTCAAACTGCTGTACCAACTGTCTTCAAGGTATTCTTCCCTTTAGGAACAAAATCATTTCTGATGAAGCACATGCTAAGGAGGAAATACAAAAGTTTGTCCAGCAAAAGGTAAGCTGTGAAACAGAAGGAGATTCTGCTTTTTCTTCTTCTGGTAATAAAGACCACAGAGGGACTGTACCTGTGAAACCTTTTCAAAAATTTCAACAGAAAATGGAGAGAAGGAAGGGAGGCGGAAAGTTGAATAGAAGACCCGAGAGTACGTTGGAAATGAAGCAGAGACAGGATTTCAGAGATGAACAGTAATAAAACCAATAAGTTAATATGGGATTACAATGCAATAATTATATTTGTGAAATATGACAGAACAAGAACATCTGCAAATATTGGACTTTTTCAGAATTTGTTGCACTTGTGGGGAACTCTAAAGCATATGCCCTACTTCATGTCATTAATGTTCAGAAAAGTGCTTTGGGGAGGGGAAGAGGAGGGAGAAAGTTAATTGTAAGTAAAGATTTTTTCTTAAATAGTACCAGTTTTGAGGCATGTGGTTTTCTTTACATGCTATAAAGTAAATTATTTTTCAGTTATTTTAAGTGTAACGGGGATTGTAAACAGGTGCTGCTGTTCTTTTGTTTTTTCTTTTCTTTCTCCCTTCTCATCCTTTGCCTCTCTGTCTTCTTGTTCATTTTTAAGAAATGTAGGCACTGTGATGTATAAAAAAAGCCTGGTTAAAAACATGATAAAAGAAAAATCAGTGTGTTTTTTCTCATTCTTGCATAGGGAAATAACTGGCTTAAACACCTGAGATTGATTTAGTAACACATTTTACAAGAGAGCAAGTAAATGAAAAAACAACATTTAATATTATGAGGCTTTATCTAGCAAATACATATATGCTCAATAGCACTTCTGCAGATGGTCTTCATGTTTCCATGGAAACAATCTGATAAAGAGAAACTGGCTACCTGATTCTAATGTCTCTATGGAGACAATCTGATAAAGAGAAACTGGCCTCATTCTAGTGGAGAGTGATTGGGTGAGGAGAAAAAAGAGTGAAACCATTCAGGGGTTTTCCCAAAGTAGATAATGTTCTCTGAAAGCATTCAGGGACTTTCCCCAAGGTAGTTAATGTTCTCTGAAAACATTCAGGTGTTTTCCTAGCTGGGAGAGCCATGCAGATAAGACAAAAACAATCAACACTTAGTAGAAGCACATGCTGCCCCATGCTTTTTAGCAGGGATGACCTTTCTTTTAGGTTAACTCAAGTCTCTGAGTGCGGCTGTCAGTTAGGGACTTTTGTTCCTATTAGGAGGATAAAACTTCAATACTTAAAAGTGTACATAGTTTTGTGTGTTAGTATTAAGTTAATAGGTTTTAGGGAGTATTGGGATGTGTTTTTTTTTTTGCTTGAGAGCTTTCAATAAAACAAATGTTTTATAAGATGTGACATAGGCTCAACTGTATATGACAAGAAACAACTGTATTAAAGTTCAACCTGTGAAACAGTGTATACATGCAACACAAAAGCTACAACTAGACATTTAAGAAAAAAGGTGTTATACATAAAAGGTGGGAATGATAACTTTTTAATGCAATGATACTTTCCAAATGTAAATGGCCTCACAGATAAATACCAACAAGAAAGAGTAGTGAACTATATTAGAAAAAGTAGAGTGCAAATATCTATGCTATAGGAGACACACTTAGAAAGAAATGAACATGTGAATTTGATAAAGGAAGGTTTTCAGGATGGTTATTTAGTGGAATACCTGGGACAAAGGAAAAGAGGAGTACTTATGTTAGTTGCAAGAGGAGCAGCTCCAATAGTGATAGAAGAAGATAAAAAATATAATAATGGCAGATATGTAGTGCTAAGGTGCTACTGGCAAGGGAGGAGGATTACAATGGCATGTATTTACATTCCACCTAAAACTGCTATAACGGAGATTAAGAAAATTCTGGGAGAACTAATCAGTTTTCAGCAAGGAATATTACTTATAGGTGGGGACTGGAATTTGGTTTGTAGCAGGGGACCCAGAGTGGAAAATATAACAAAGGAGGGTAGATTTTTGAAGAAATTTATGAAAATATTTGGCATGGAAGATGTGAATTCAATAATAGGAGTTCAGAATTATTCCCCAAAATATAAAAACTGGGCTAGGCAAGACAGAATTTACATTTCACAGGAACATGTGCATTTAATTAAGGGTCTTGATACCCACACGATAACTATTTCAGATCATGCGCCAATAATAGCTAAAATAAAAACACAGGGTCATGAAATAAAAATGAGACATTGACACTTCACACTTATCTGTTGAAAAGAAAGAAATTTAAGGAATGGGTAATGGAGATTATTCAGAAGCTATTAGAGAGGACAGAAATTGCTTCTGAAAATATAGCTAGAGAGTGAAATAAAATTAAGGTGGAGTTTAAAATAGGGTGGAAATAAAAGGAGCAATGGTTAAGAAGTAACAAGAATTATATATAGAGAGACTGACAAATGTTAAAATATTATAGAATAGGGAGAATCTCACAGAACAAGAAGAGGATCAACTGCAGAATACTAGGCAGAAAATATGGGATTACCTCGATAACATGCAAGAGCTTAGAACGATTGTTGTTAAGCAACTGTTTTTTGATAATAACACTAGAGCACAAAAACGTTTAGCATAAGAACTCAGGCAACAGAAAGTAGATAGGGCTGTCACCAAACTTAGGGAGCCTATAACAAAGAAGGTAACAACAGATCCTATAGAGGTATTAGAAATATTTTGGAAAATTTATAAAGTAGAGAAGTATGAAAATCAAGAAAATATACAAATGGAAATGTTTATGGAAGAATTAAATATGCCAAGATTAGAGGTAGATGAGGCTCAATTACTAACAGTTAGGATTGGAGGCATAAGTGCCTGAAGCTGTTAAAAACTGGGGGGGGGCAGAAGGTGACAGGGGGCACTTAGTGAACTAAAAAGGGAATTTTTTATAACTATTTGCTACCACAGCATATGTTCACTTGGAGGACATTTTAAGCTTAGCCAATTCCCTTTTGGTGCTTGAATTAACATTTTCTGATTGGTCTTAGCTATCCCCATGGCTGATAATTGTATATTAGCCCTAGTGAGTATAGTAATAAATCTTTGAGGTGGTCCATGCAAGACCTATTGTTTAGGACTTGTATCCTTTTAGTAAGGTATCTCTGAAGGTATTCCAACTGTTGCATGGGGCTGGACAGATACATGCCAAAGTGGGCATTATACAAAATGATTGACATAATGAGAGCTTTGTACAGGGGGATAGCAACATCTCTAGATCTAGTTACAATCAATTTGTTTATAAGCTGTACAATATAGAAAGGCTTTCTTATGACTCTGGGCACATGTTGGGCAAAAGTTAGGTCACTGTACACACAAATTCCCAAATGCCAAACAATTGGATCAGTTCTCAGAGGGCATTGTCATGATTTTGACACCAGTTATTATTTGGGACAAACCTTCCTGCATGATGGTTAAGTCATTTGGGGATTCAATAACTTCTCTTAGCTTGCAGTCATCTCAAACTTAGCTGGCAAATGCTCTTTGGTATTTCCTTTCACTTTTGAGATGTATATGCCAAACAGAAAAAGTCTCAGCACCGAACCCTGGGGGACTCCATTGGTGACTGGTCTCTTCCCTGTTTTGATCTCCTGCATCCTGTGAGCCAAGTTGGCAATGCAGCTGGTGATGTAAGTGTTTGCTCCTACATTATTCATCTTTTATACTACACCTGAGTAGGGGATTGTGTCAAAAGGCTTGGTCAGGTCAAGGTAATGTGGTGTGAACTGTTTTACCTTCATCCATTGCTTTGGTAACAAGAGTAAAGCTTAAAATTTGCCCATGATTTTGAGCCTTTCACACTTTCCTCTGGGCTGTTTTCAAACACAATGTATAAATATGTTTTTTTTTTTCTATTATGTTGTTTATGTTAACATTGTTGAAACTGTGTGGAGCTTTTCTCCCCGGGCCTCTACTGAAAATGGACATATATCCAGCTAGACTAGCCCGGTCAACAAATGTAAAATAAATAAATAAATAAATAATAAATGTATGCATTCCTTGATTCACCTTCCTGACTGTATTAAATTATATTCCTTGCATAATACAGCAGCTTGTTAGACTTAAGTTAGAGTGCATTTTACATTTATTGTTTAAACATTTTTCCAGTAGGCAATGAAATAGAAATGCATTAACTAATAATGACAAAACTGCCCTATTCAGAACATTTCCATCATAAAGGTCTATTTCCACACACAACTGCATTTTGAATTTATTGTTTAAACATTTTTTCAGTAGGCAATGAAGCAAAATGCATGCAGCAGTAATGACAAAACTGCCCTATTCAGAACATTTCCATCATAACAGTCTACTTCCACACACAATTGCATTTTAAATTTATTGTTTGAACATTTTTCCAGTAGGCAATGAAGCAAAATGCATGCACCAATAATGACAAAACTGCCCTATTCAGAACATTTCCATGATAACGGTCTACCTCCACACACAATTGCATTTTAAAATGTATTGTTTGAACATTTTTCCAGTAGGCAATGAAGCAAAATGCATGCACCAATAATGACAAAACTGCCCGATTCAGAACATTTCCATGAAAACAGTCTACTTCTACACACAATATATAAATACAGACTCACAGTAGAGTGTACGCTATAGGCATGTTGCACAGCTTCTTGAACTTATTTTCAATTGGGGGAGGGGGGGCAAAAGGCCAAAAACCAGGGACACATTTTAAACATTGCATGTATAATTTTGGAAAGTTGCTTGCATAAAATGTTGTTACCACCATGCATTTCACTGCCAAGTTTCAGATCTATTCAGGATACAAAATTAATGAAGCTAAAACAAAGGCAATAGTGGTAAATTATTCACCCACACATGAACTGGTTTAGGAATACCCATATTTATGGGGATATGATAAAATTAAATATTTAGGAGTATAGATTAAAAATGATTCTAGTGTGGCAGCTAAGGAGATTTGGGAAGAGACTAAACAAAAGATAATACAAAAACTGAAAAAAATGGAAACTTTGTTTTATGGATATGGATAATAAGATACAAACAATATAAATCTTTTTAGTCCCTTTAGTCTTATACACAGGTCAGGCATATTTTTATTAACCAGAGGAGAAGTTGTGGGTAGCAATTAATAAAGAGCTAAAGGACTTTATCTGGGAGGGGAAGATGGCAAGAATCAAGTGGGATAAGTTGATTCTTCCAGTAGAACAGGGTGGATTGGGATTACCCAATTTGAAGGGGTATTTTAGAGCTGCTCAGTTAAGACTCCTATACACAGCACAAGCAGACAACTATAATTCAAAATGGAAAGGGATGATGATGAAACATGGGGGTAGCTCAAGAAACAAGGAGAGACTGGCATTTTGGATGCAGGCCTTTAAAGAGAATAACAATAATCATGCAGAATATTATATCCATAAAGTAGCAGAAAGTATTCTAAGAGCTAAACCAACATGGAAATGTAGAGAGGAGATTCTGTCAATAGGGATAACTGCAATTATGGATAATGACAAAAGGCAAGAGGGGGCAGGAGTTTATTGGAGTAAACTGGCAAAGGAACTAAGGAATTGGGAACAAGTAACTAGAGAGGGAAAGATGATAAAACTGGGAATACGCCAAGAATTTATTTGGACTGCAGGTTAGAGATTGCCTTCCCTATCAGGGATTAATATCAGAGTATAGGCAAAGAGGAAGAAATAGGGGGCTCCTAAATGAAAGACTAGCACTGGTAGAGTTTTTAATAGAATCTAGAACAGAAGCTGCCATTAAAAAAGAAATAATTTGTACAGCATATAAAATATTGCATGATAAATATAAGAATCAATCGGAGGTTAGAAAGGATTGGGAGGAGAGATTGGATAAGCAATTCACAAAGAAGCAATGGGAGGATATGTGTATGCCTCCCAAATATGCAACAAAATCTAGAAGATTTTAGATTTTTGCCTGGAAATGTTTACATAGATATATTTATACCCCAAGTAGACTCCAGAGCATTTTTCCTCAGGAAGACAGTAAATGTTGGCGGTATGAAGGGGAAGAAAGAGGTAATTGGGAACATTTTTTCTGGAATTGTGGTGCATTGGTGAACTTTAAGGAGTCTCTGCTTGATGCACTAATGGAGATGCTGGGTGGGCAGATTGGTCTGATGAGGGAGATGACTTTTCTGGGCTATGATATCGGAAATGCCTGGGCACAGTAAGGCCTTGCTGTGTCTAATAATTGTGGCTGCTGAAAATACAATTACTAGAAAATGGAAATCAAAAATCTAAACCAACTATACTGGATGTAGTGAATATAGTAACAGAGATAAAAAAATGGAATTGAGATCTTTAGAAAAGGGTAGGAGCAAATTACAAAGGAAAAAATGGGAATTGTGGAAACAATACACACAAGGGAGGGATTAGGTCTAAAAGGCCGCAGGACTTAAATGAGCCATGTAATGTTTCAGAGAGAAAGATTGGGTAGATTACAAGTGATGTATAATGTTTGCAACTGGGAGTGTGTCAGTATGGTTTGTGATTTATAATACTTGAGACTAGGGTTGTGTCGGTGTGGTTTGTTTTCATTTATATAAATGTATGATTGCCTGTGTAGTATGAGATGGTTTAATAAAGACTTTTTTTGTTTAAAAAAAGGCAGGAATTGAATAATTTATGTATGTGAAGTATAATGTTTGTTATTTTAATATAGTTTGATTACTTTTATATGAATGTAAATTTGCCTATATCACAAGTGATAATTCAATAAAGGTGTTTGAAAAAAAATAGTCACATCATTTCCTAAATGTGTTCTATTTGCTCTTTGCCTAACATTATTTATCTCACCAGTCCAGTCATTAATATATGTAACAACACTTCTCCAAGCCGTGCCAATTGCACAAGTGCAATCATCATCAGTACATCTAGATTTACTACTAATACTGGTAAGCAAATCATCCAGCTTTTGACATGAGGAACACAGATCACCAGTGTTATCAGGTGTTACTTTTAAATATGCATAGCATTTATCACACTGTACAAGATATTTGTGCTTTAGAAAATCATTAATTGCATACTCATTGAAGGAATCCATATTCAGCTTCAAACGAATAAAATATTATAAAAGAAAAGGATAATCAAAATCAGTAACCACAGAATTCAAAGAGAACTTAAATCAACTTCTATGACAAAAATCACACAAGCAATATACAACTAAACACTAAAGTAAGTACAGTAAAGATGTTCTGACCATACAAGTTCTGACAGTCTGACAAAAGCTGTAATTCCAGTACATCGCTCACAGTCACACTTCTTTTTAAGAGTAAAGATCAATAAATCACAAACCAAGATAGGGTTGTTTAGATAAGCTCTGGATTTTCCTCTCTGCAGTCTGTGTGAATTTAGAACTGACTAGGCCCCTTGGGATGGCTAGAGCTTGCCTGTCTGAAACATATCTCTTTCTAACAACCAACAATGAAAATTAATGGTAAAACAGCAAAGTATAAATCAAAGTAAACCTTCCTGTCTACAAGCTATCAATTCCTTCCTACAAACAGTGAAAATAGCGATAAAAAATAAAATATAAATTCAAATAAAACTTGTCTTTCCAGTCAACTCCACAGTAAATCACAAACCAAGGTAGGACTGTTTAGATAAGCTCTTTAGATCTTGAGGATGCTTACCTCTGCATTCCCATTTATCTACACCACAGTTGTAAGATTCTTTGCCTTGGGATTGTACTTTCAGTTTACTGCATTGCTTCTTGCAATCTCTGTTGCTCCTAGAATATTCACAGTGTATATAGCCTTTGTTACTGCATTCTGTAGACCCCAAGGTACCTACATATATCTATAGCTGGATATCTTCCTGATTCAAGCCACTTTCCTAGAAAAAATTTCTCGAGACTTACAGTTGTCAGCTTCTACAAAATCTAGGTTTCAATGTGAGATTCAAAAAGTCCAATCTTCTTCAATCTCCCTGTCGTGTCTTCCTAGGATGTCATCACAACAAATCCCTCATCATGACTTTTCATTACTTCAGAGAAGATTAGTTCTTAATAGATTACTTTATATCCCAGATAAAACTTCTCTGACCTCTGCAAGAGAGATATTCTAAGAGTCCTAGGATACGTGGCATATACAAAATGATTCTATTTATCAGACTGCATATGAGGAAAATTCAGTTTTACTTAAAATCCATCTGGGAACAACACTGCCATCCTCTATAATTCCCAAATTTACTCTTGCCTTTTGTGAAGAAAGAACTGTTTTGGTGGATCACTCAGATAGCAGAAAACCTAGGAGTTCCGTTTTTTTATTCACCTTCCATTGCAGAAGGTCTTTACTGATATATTGGACATGGCTTTGGGGGGGACTGTTCAAAATGTTTCAAATAATATACATTTTATTCAAGAATGTTCAGAAGAATTCATATAAATATAAAGGAAATAAAAACATTTATATACTTTTATTCAATTGTGAAATATCTTACAATGCTCTACCAGGTTCTTATCTACTCTCATTGTATATTCTGTATACTTGTATTTTTAACCAAAAGACGGAATATTCTCTTATTGTATACTAACAGCTGTAAAGTCTACCATCTGTGTGCTACTACTCTGTAATGTCTCTCTTGTAAATTTTTCTTCTCTCTGTAAACTTATGGAGTTTTTCTCCCCAAGACTCTGCTGAAAATGGACACTTGTTGTCCAGTCAGACTATCCTGGCAAACAAATGTTAAATAAATAAAATAAACATAGATTCTTACTGTCCAATCTCTTCACCAACTTTGGTCTCCAGGAACTCTGCATGTTTTGTCAAGTGATACATCAACAGGGGGACACAAAATCCTACTTTCTGTTCAGATTAGCAATGACTACATGGAACATTGCTATTTAGTCAGATATTTTCCTTTAAGCAGTTTATATTCAATCAGAACAGAACAGTTTAGCAGACTACATGAGCAGAATCAAGACAGATCCTCAAGAATGGATGATGAATAGAGAGGTCTTTCTTCAAATTGTACATCAGTGTTGTGCCTCCAGGAAACCCCAGAGTTTGATCCTTCTGCATCCACTGTAAACAATCAGTTCAGAATGTTTTTCTATAAGCGGCTTAGCAAAGAAGCCTGGAAATCATATGACTTCTCCTTCTCTTAGAAAGGAATGTTTATATATGCCTGTGATGCCCCTGCACTGGTCCAGTAATCAAGGAGCCTCAATCCTCACCACTGGGAACAGTGAGGGATGTACACAATGGGAGGATGACAAGTACATACACAGTAAAGTACAATTTCCCTTAAGTGCACACAGAGATCACAGTCAGTCTGGGGCTGGCCTCCCTATTTCTCCAGATCCCCAATAAGACTCCCTACTTGCACAGCTATAGAGTTCAGCCCTTAGCCAGGGTTCCAAGCCAAGCCCTCCCAACACTTTCTATGTCCAACCAGTGCTTTGTGTCCTTGCCCAAGTAGCTGACACACACACACAAACTTTGGGATTTGATTTATACACAAACACACACAGGGGAAAGGCTGGCACAGGTTTACTAACTATGCCTCCTTCTGCTCAGACCATAAGGTAGTTATCACTGCCACCAGACACCTTATCTGGTACTTTAAGGCCCTTCCCAAAGGGTGACAAATCCTACTGTGTGATGTTACTATTATCCAAATGGAAAGTGTGACCAAGAGCAAGGCTATTTAGGAGTGGCCTGTACAGTCTCACCAAATACATATGCAAGTGCTCTAAGTGCTTAAATACATCTCACAAATATCAGCCACAAAGACAGGTTTAAATATATTTAATAATAAATAATAAAAGAACAAGACAATACTCAATCAACACAGTAACTACAGAGTTCAGAATCACAGGAAATATTTTAAAACAACATTCCAGGCCAGTCTCACATAAATACAGAACACATCTAAACTAATCTTTACTATTTTCCTATCTATATCTAAAAGTTACTATGCCCTAAATAACTTATTTACAGAGCAAGGCAAATGCAGATGATTGGATGTTCTTGCTAGGTCTAAGACAAAACACAAAATGCACACAGTCTCTCTCTCTCTGAGAGAGTTCTTAAATTACTATCAAACATTACTGCTGGGTTTGCATGGGCGACAATCACTCTTTGTCACCTTCTTTCAGTTCCCAGGCTAACAATCTAACATCTCTGTGTTAAAAATACACATCTCTCAGATGTTTGCCCAGAACTGGAAGTCATAAAACAATTAAAAATGTTTACATTTTAAACCTAGTAATTACTTCTCTCCAGGACAATAGAAAAAAAAACTTCTAGCTCTAGACATCCTGTCTTCTTGCTGAATTGAAACTAACTTTTATAGCACACCGTAAAGCACTTAATTTCAACTTATTTTCTTGATGTTTTGTAAGTTAATCTTCTCTGTTCCAGCAGGGTATGCTGTGATTACATTCTTGAAGCTCAGTATAAAACATATAGTTCTGTATAAATCCTATCAATATTCACAAATTACATAGAATTATTTACAATATTCGAGATACCGGGCTGGCAGTGTCACAATGCCTTTCTTCCATTTCCCTCATCCAAATGGTCTTCTTGATGATTCACAAAAACAATCTCAAAATTCTTTTGGTGACTGCCTTTTGGACAAAAGGTTCTCCATTCCCTTCCATTTAGCCAAAGGCAATCAATGTATATTACCCCACAGGATGGACTTGTTCATACAGCAGAAGGACTCTCTAATTCACCCTAGCCTAAAGACACCTAGTATTGCAGTATGGATGATAGGCTTTTAATTCCATTTAGCATCATTATTTAGATGACATGTTACAGGTAATAAAGGAGGCCAGAAAACCTACAACTACAAAATGATATATTCCAAAAAGAAAAGATTTTCCTTTTGGTAACAAAAAAGAGTGTTAGATCTCTATCAAGCTAAGATATGTTATGTCCTCCAAAATATCTGTATGAGCGGCTCAATTCTGGCTTAGCATATACCTCTGTTAAGGTACATTTTTCAGCCAATTTAACGTGTCCACCTATAATTCTATATCTTTTTTAATTCTTTGAGGTCAAACAGTTCTTAAAAGTGCCCTACGTTACCCCCCCCCAAAAAATCTGTCCCTCTATCCTGCGATCCAAAATACGTTCTTGAGAAATTAACTTTATTGCATTTTGAACCTTTGTTTTCCACATCCTTACAACTGTGCACATGGAAAACATTTTTTTCTGGTTACCATAACCTCTACAAAGAGAGTTTCAGAGTTACAAGCACACATGCATTCTATGTTTTTTCAGAAGGACAGAATGTCTCTTAGAACTTACCCATATGCCTAACATAGTTTCTGAAATATTTCTGAATCAATCCATTCACCTTCCTGCATTTGCTTCCTAATTTTAAATCTCTCTTTTTTTCCATTTACACACCATGTGGTACATCAGACAATGAGCACCTTTCAGTGCTCATTGTTTCTGTAACAGTTATGGGTTTTACGGCTCATGTTGCTAGCCCAAGGCCCAACCCTCCTTGGAGTGTGCACCACACACATCCGCACGCACACACTATCACCAAGTGCCAATTTAGAATGTCAAATCCACCTACTGCATGTCTTTGGAATGTGGGAGGAAACCAGAGCACCTGGAGGAAAGCCTTGCGAATGCAAGGATATCATGCAGACTCCACACAGAAGGGGCACCCCAGCCAAGAATCAAACCAGAGAACCTTTTGCTGTGAGGTGACAATGCCTACCACTACACCACTGAGTTGCCCCAATTTTAAATACAGTGGGGAAAGAATTATTCATTTGCTTGATGTGCAAAGACATCTAAGACTTTACTTGGACAAGACCAAATAAATTAGAAAATCTGACCAATTGTTTATTTCTTCTTAGGGTGAAAAGCAAGGTCTTCCAGTTTACAAGCAGACCATTTCCAGCTAGATTTCCCAAGCCATTTATTTTCCTACTCTGTCCATGGGAAATTCCTCTAAGGGCATGTTAAGGTTAATTCTACAAAATCTGCAGCTTCTGTGGATGCTTTTTTTCAAAGGGCTTGACCCCAAATCTATCTTAGAAGCAGCTATTTGGTGTTCAATTCACACCTTTAACTAGCATTACAAAATTGATGCCTTTTTTAGAATCAGGATAGGTTTTGGCAGAACCATATTTCAAGGGTTACTGGACTGTAGTAATGTATCCTTTCTCCCTTTCCAGTCTACTTACATTTTTGGGAATTGGCCTATCTGTTGGAATTACAGCAACAGCCATCAAGTGAATTAAGGCAATGCCATGTTAGTCCACTAACAAAAAACACAAAGACATTGGAAAACAGATGTGATGTAATACCTTTTATGCACCAACATAAGTTTTGCAATTACTTGATCAGTAACCTAATAAGTCCTTATGCAGGGCTTATGCCAGCTCAAAAGCTCAAGTAACTGCAAAACTTACATTTGTCTACTAAAAGGTATTACATCACACTATTTTCCAGTGTTTTTGTGTGCCCCATGAAGAACATAGTACAGTTGTGTAAGAAATTGCCATAACAGTAGATGTTCAAATTAATCACTATTGCAGTACATCTCCATCCCCTTGTTTTCTTTTTTTTCCCTTGAAGCTGAGGTGGAATCCTTATTTGCCTATCCTTCCCCCTCAGCTCGATTTGCCTAAGTCTATCCTCTTTACAGTAAGCCTCAGTCTTTTATCAGGGCAAGAAAGCTCTGAGAGTTCCCATGCTCGTACATCCCTTAAGTACCAATATGTAGTCTTCACAATAGGCTTAAGACTGGACATATAGCACATTAGGAAGGAGCACGTAAGTTTTTATCTATACGGGGCAGATGTAAAGTATCCTTGGCAGGATATATCCAATCTGTCAGTATCACTGAAATGGTTATTAATCAAACACATAGGTTATGGTAAGTTCTTACATATCTGTAGTTTTTCAGTAGCAAAGATCTCACATCAGCATAAAATCAGTAAGTCTTATACATTTAGTAAACTAAAAACTGTGGAACCCTGACACTCAAGATCAGAAGAAAATTCAAATAAATCACTCAATAAGAGCAATACAGTGTCAGCGCACGACAACTACCTCCCCTTCACAAAACATTTATCCATATGTAGAAGTTTCAGCCTTACCTTTGCCATTCTTTTATCTAGTATAGACATACATGTTATAATCATGGTTTAAAATTGAAATAGGTTTATATGAAGCTGGGTCGGATGGATCTTTGCCCTCTCTGGCTAATGCAGCTACCACAGCTTTCTTCCAATATACTAATGCTTCTTCTCCTTTTAAAATATGATTAAGCAAAATCTTCCAGATCTTTATCACTTTTCTTCCCTCCTAGTTTCCAAACTTGTTCCTGGTGACTTCCCTGTTGATTGATTATACATCAACATTTTATCTCATCTCCTCCAATCTTTAACTGTTAGTTGTTGAGCCTCATCTTCCAATAACATTGGTATAATTAATGTCTTCCATAAATATTTCAATCTGTGTTTTTTCTTGGTTTCCAAATTCTTCTGTTTTATATGCATTTTCATAAAAATTTCTAAAATATCCATAATATTGCTATAGTATCTCTATTTATATTTCTTGTTATAGGCTCCCTACTTTTTGAAAGCCCTTTGTACCTTCTGTTGTTTAAATTGCGCTAAACGTTTTTGTGCTCTGGAGTTGTTATCAAAAATAGTTGCTTAACAGCAATCTTTCTAAACTTATGCGTAGTACCTAAATACTTACTTATTTTCATTTTAGCTCTCTGCAGTTGTACTTCTTCTTGTTCTGTGAGATTCTCCTTTTTCTGCAGTATTTTAACCTTTGTCATCCCCTATAAATAATTCATATTACTTCTTAACCATATCCCTTTCTTTTTTCTTTCTACCCTGTTTCTGAACTCCATTCTCATCTTATCACCCTCACTAGCTATCCCTTCTGAAGAAATGTTTACCTTCTCTATTAACTCTTGAATAATTTCCAGTTCACTGAATTCCCTTTTTAACAGTTAGTTAGGAAAGTGCCAATGTCTCACACTTACTTCATTACCCTGCATTGCTATCTTAGTTTTTCCTTGGTGCATGATCTGAAATAATTATTGGATGTGTGTTGAACTTCCAATTAAATGCACATTCTCCTGTGAGGAATAAATTCTATCCAGTCTACCCAGTTATTGTACCTTAGGGAGTAATAAATAAATTGTGTCTAGAGTCTCTACTACTGAACTTATATCTTCCATACCAAATGATTTCATAAATGTATTCAGAAATGTACCATATTTTTTCATATTTCCATTCTATGTCCCCCCCGATATATCCTCATTATTGAAAATCAAATTATATTCCCCATCTATAAGTCATGTTATGTGCAGAAAGCTGATTATTTCTCCCCAAATTTTCTTAAGCTTCATAATAGCAGTTTTTAGGGAATGCAAATACATGCTCTCTTTCCAATAGTCCCTTATTACAACAAATCTATCATTATTGTCTTTTGGTCTATTGTATCACTATTTCAGACACTCTAGCAATCAAAATTATTACTGTCCTTTTTTATCCATGATTTTATGCTGAATATCAACCCTGAACTCCTTTCTTTGTCAAATTCACATGTTCATTTCTTTCCAAATGTGTCTTTTGTAGCAAATGTGTCTTTTGTAGCATTGTTATTTCTACTCTGCATTTCTTAATATAATTCAGTACTTTTTTCCCTTTTTGTCAATTCCTCTAAGGCCATTCACATTCCAAGATAATATGCATAGAGTAGCCATTGTGTTAAAAAGCTATTGTTCCTACTTATTATACATGACAGTTTTTGAATAGCATTTCCGACTTTTGTCTTACATGCACACACTGGCAGGCTTATCTTTCATGCAGTTACGTTAATGAAAACCCCCCCAAAAAAAAAACTAAAAAAAGTTAAGAATAAACACATCCCTTAATAACTTAGATCAGACACACAAAACTATGTATATTTTCTACAAAATAAATTTAACTCTTCAGATAGGAGCAGCTGTCTCAAATCAGCAGCAATACCAGCAGGCACTACCTAATCTAAAATTAAGATTACCCATACTAAAGGACACGTGCTCCCACTTACAGAGATTGCTATCTGCTTCTTTTCAGGTGAAACACAGCGTGTGTGCTTTCAGAAAACATTAACTTTTAGTCCTAAGAAAAGGTGCACTGCCTTTCAGTAAACTAAATTATACACTGCTCTATTAAATACTTTAAAGTATTAAAGCTGCTGGGGAGGATACTCTCTCTTATTCACTTTCCAAAATTTCAGACTTTATTTTTTACTGAACTGCTTGTCATTGTACCTTTAAAACTTATACTTCCTATATTAAAGAATGTTCAGAACTCTCAAGATTAATTGCTTGCACCTGCAGATAGCTTGACTGCATATGAAAGCAGTTAGTAAGAAAAAAGCCACTCTGTAGATACATATAGGAACCTTTATAATTTCACCCAGAACACAATGTATAAAGTCTGCTGACCAACTGCCCTCAGCTGAAGACTTCATGCCCCCCACTGAAAGCCTTTATAGGGGAACAAACAATAAGCAAATGTCTTTGCATTTTCATGCATTTCATCATTTTGTCTTATTTATCAAGCCCATTTGCTTACAAAAAGTTGTTTCTAGTTTAAGCCAATGATACTGATCTAGACATCCATCCTTGTAAAACAAGGGAATTATCTTATTCTACATATAATATAATCAGTACACTTTCCACCCCACCCCAACCCAGTAGCCCAAGAGCACTGCATCAACTTAAACTTGCTCTGTCCAACCTTTCTTATCATGTGATAGTGTAAAGCACATATTTCTCACAATCAAGAAAAATACTTTTTGACTTTAATATCTTTAACATACATAAAAGTCACTGAAAATGCCCCCACATTTAAAATACCCCTGACTGCACCCTGTACAAAACTGGTTTACAATATAACACACAGTTTATATTCATGAAATGTTTTATACAAATACCAATAGGAACAAAATTTGTTTTACTTGCTGTTACTTCCTTTTTTTCCCTTTTAGGGTTCTTCTAAACATTAATGGCATAAACCGGGGTATATGCATTACTGTCTACCCACAAGTTTAACAAAGTCAACAAAACTCCAGTCTTTCTCAGCCACTTTTTCCTGCAAAGCTACATTTCACAAATATGATTGATGCTTTATAGTATCCCATTTATTCACCAATTTCCATGTTGCTGGCCTTCTTCTTGATCATTTTTATCTCACAACACCAGACGGTTAAATTCCAAGATATTCCTGAGCTATCTAGTCAACTCCTGTGTTTTTTTTTTCTGTCAATCAAGCATTATCCTTTGGAACAATGGAAAATGTTTCACTGGAAAAGTCTCTCTATGAACTTTATTGTCAGAAGAATGAGAAGCAGAATCTCCTGCTTGCTGACTCACATTTTGTTGGATACACTTTTTTATTTTCTTCTTAGCCTGTTGTGCAAACAAACATTTCTTTGATCCTCCAGGAACAAATATTCTAAAGACAGCTGGATACAGCAGCTTCAACCTCACACCTGCTCCTTGACATCCTCTGATTGCCAGGATAAATTTGCTTCTATTCTGCCTGATGTACAGTTAAGAATCATTTCCACAAACATTCTGCTGTCTGTCACTTAATACTTTCCTTTCTTCCACAGTTTTGTCAGAATCAACTCTATCTGCTGCTATGATTGCATCTGTACTTACACAGGCCTTGGCTACTTTCTTGTGGGCCGGTTTGGAGCATCCACTCAATGTGCCCTTTCAGTTAACAAGTCTTGCTGTGGAACCTGAGTCTAGTTGCTTATTTTTGTAATTAATACATTCTGTTCCCTCCAGTTTCTTTGATACAGCAGAAAATCTTGTTTTTTTTTCTCTGTTTGCTCTGTCTTCTAATGTTGATTTTTTTAAACAGATCTTGTTGAGAAGTCTCACACTCAGCCAGCCTTTTTCCATTTCAACCAAGGATTTAGTTTTATCAGTTCATCTGAATAGCTAGTTAAAGCTTCTTCTGTTGTTTCCAGCCTTTAGTTATTTAAGTTGATATACTTCTACAGTGTTTCATTTAGCTCTGAGTGCATTTGATTTATTTTTATCTCTAAGTTACTGGAAGCCATCTCTTGTATCAGAGCTGAAGCTTGAACTGATTTTTTGATGAACAGCTGTAGGATTCTTCCCAACCAGTGTTTTCTCTTCACTTTTTCTGGTTGACTTTCTTTCAGGTTTTCTAAACGTTTTCTTTGCAGGCTAGCCAGCAAATAAAATTTACCCAGATGGACAGATTGACAGGTTCCCTTTTCTTGGTTTCTATTTTCACACTGCAAGAGCTGAGATTAAGCTGTTGATCAGTGTGCATCTACCTTGGACCTCTCTGCTTTCATTTTATTTTGTTATTCCTTGCCAAAGAGCTGCTGTGTATACATCACCTATTCAGACTGTGCTGCTGTCTTCAGTGTGAAACACAGTTCTTTCTCTTCTCCCTGTTTATACATTTGTTTTGATATCCTCATTCCTTCCCTTATATAAGACATATACTCACTCCTGTTTTACCCCAGCAATGCTATATCCATTAATATTATGAACCATATCTTATGGTATGCTTACATTCCATCTGAGGATTTTCTATGAATGAGATTCCTGTTACTGCTGCAGTCACAAAGGCTAACCCTGAGATTCAGCAAACTTCCATGCAAGAATAACCTATTCTTGCATGGAAGGGACCATTCCCATGCAGCACGGCAGAGCACCATGCATATTAATGAAGGTGTGCTGCTGTGCTGTAATACGGACACAGTTCTGTGTATGAGCACAGGAGGTATGTCTGAGAGCAGTGGTCTCACAATACACATGCCCCCCTGCACTCCATAATTGCCATATGGCAATGTAACAGTAGCGAGAGTGCCCACGGACACCATGACCTCGCAACCTGAAAAGAAATCTGGACAGAGTCATAAAAAAAGGAACAAATAGGGACAAATGTGAGATATTGCTCTCACAAACTTATAAAGTTGACAGAATTACTGGCTTTGCATTAGCATGAATTCCTCAAAGGGTATGAAGTGTAAAAAACTCAAATGTCTGCCATTGCATATTAACTGCAGTCCCTAATGCTTTACCACTAATCTGCCAGAAAGCCACAATTGTATGAAAAATGGACCAAAAATATAAGGTAAAAATCTGGACATTCTGTGACAATCTGTACAGTTGAGAGGTATGGTGGATATTGCTAGTGTCCATGGAGCATACCTCTCAAATGCGAAGCCTGTCATGCCATCACCATTTGGAAAGCACAGCCCCCACAGATAATGTATAGAAAATAAAACACAACAGTTTATTTTTTTTTTAGTCCGCAATAAAGTTTAAGCATAGTTGAGTGGGTGTGTGCATCATGCAGCTCTGCTTATCCTAGCTTACACATCACAAGGAGCTAAATATGAATATACCTTGAGAAGTAGCAATATGGAAATAGTGAAACAGTTAGAGCATTTTGCTGGACAAGTAATCTTTCCTGCTTCGATCCCCACAGAAGCCAATTTGCATTTGACATGTGAAAGCAGTACATATATATATTTTGTAATAATTAGGTAGTAAATAACATATATTTGCAAACCAGACTAATGTAGTAGGTCTAGATGTGAGATGTCAGTGTAATTAGGTTGTGAAACCCCCATATAAACACAAGTGCCCCATACAGTATAGTCACACAAGAATAAATGTAATGAAAGCACATAGGGGATGTCAGGGAAGGTAAACAAAATTATAATATATCAGGAATGATGAATCCATACCATATAGCTGATAGTCTATAAAATAAACCATAAGCAATGCTAAGCATTGCACACCTATGCTTACCGGGTGTAAGCATTACTTAAAAATGAATGTTAAGCAATGAGTAGCCCAGCTAAGTGGATTTGCCCATTGGTAAGCAGTGCTAAACCTGCCTATTTAAGCACTGCCAACCTTACCTAAGCAGGTTTGCCAGTAGCTAAGCTTAGCTCAGCATATTCAAAACCATCCAATCATGGCAAAGAACAGGAAATTAGCCATATTTAAACCTCACAGTTGGGAATACAGCTCATAACTGGTTGTAGCTCCCCAGTGTAGGCTGTATGGTAGGTGTTGGAGAGGGCATGCACTTTTGGGCACAGTGCTGGGGCATACAGGAGTCCAAGGTCATGGTAGGACACATTGTTAAAAACCATAATGTAAGACTGCTGCAGGACCAGTACCAGGGCTCCCAATACAAAGCAGAGGCCTGGGAAATGTCACCTATGATCTCACCAGAGCCACTGGCATCCCCCAGACTGGTGAGCAGGTCCAGCACCACTATGCTGACTTGAAGCGGAGGAAGAGGGAGCTCTTGGACCAGTGGGTCCAAGAAGCATGGCAGAGGAGTGATGTCCCTGGCATGTGTAATTATTCATATCAATAACTGTTTACCAAAGTCCAGCCTGTGTTTGTGATGGATAGGTATGCATAAATGTTTCTCTATCTTCTTTACAGTTCCAGCTGAGTGGGATGCAAACCAGGAAACCCATGCCAGCAGGTTGCAAAGGCTGTGTGGCGAGGCTAGTGAGTAACAATCTAGCTTCTAGTATTCATTCCAAATTAATATAAATGAGTAGAATGTCACCTGGCAGTATTAAAAATGGGTATGGTTTGTACTGACTAAACCAGACAATAGTACAGTAATAGTCTCATATAGGTTATATATAAATAGAACTTTAATGCCTGTCAATAAAATTCAAAACCCTGGATGGGCTGTGTTTACTCTGGTATGGTATGAATTGAAGTGAGTACAGGTTATGCATAGCAACTATAGCTCTGAAAGCATTAAACAATCAAGTCTCATCTGACAAAGTTAGTGCCTCTGTAAGACATAAGATTAACTGATATGAAATCTGTCATACATCAAGATCTGATATCTGAATAGTAATGTTGTGTTAACCACTGTTTTCCACACTGTGCTATGTCAAAAGGTATGTATAGAAATGTATGTATACGACTGTTGTAATTACAAGGTCAGATTGTACAAAAAAGAGAGAATGAGAAAGACATCATTCAAAGACGAAACAGCAGTTTCTCAATAGCTCCTTCTGATGAAACACAAACTGGTTGTATTTTTAGCAGAAACAGCCATGGTTCGAATCCTGGGAGTGGTAGTAAGCTGTGTGCATAATTTCAACTAGGATTTTGTGAATATGTGTAGAAACAGTCAGGTAGTGTCAACATAAATTCTCTCCACAGGTCTTCCAGGTAAGTGAAGGTATAAAGTAGCTATAAGAAGGCTGTATTTATACTCTGTGCAACACCCACAGTCCAACCCCAAGGCTGCAAATGATAGTAAGATAAGTACATACACCAAATGGATCCCCCCAAGAAATGTTCAAAAGTGTCATGCTGTCACAGCTACTGGTCCCTGCTACCAACAACCAGAGTGACTGACAGAAATCAAGGCAGAGTATGTCAGTAGCACACGCACACACACACACACACACACACACACACACACACACACACACACACACACACACACACACACACACACACACACACGCAGTATGAGTGCACATATGTAATCCTGACTATGTGAATATGGGTAGAAGCAGTCAGGTAGTATTAGCAACCATTCCCTCCACAGGTCTTCCAGCTAAGAGAAGGTATAAAGTAGCTATAAGAAGGCTGTAATTATACGCTGTGTACAAACATACCACTACCCGACTCAAGGCCATAGATTATTGTAATAATACCTGTAGAGTAATGATTAGAGCAATGATCATTAAAGCTCTGAGCACTGCAAAAATCTACATTTGTTAATTTCCATCTCTCTCTCCCCACCTTATCTTCACCAATAATCTAAACACATAAATGAATGGATATGTTTTCCGCCAAACCTACTGTTGGGACATGTGTCCTATTGTTCTACAAATGTTGAAATGGATTCCAATTAATGTTCCCTGTTCAAATACTATCACTAGTGGCCTGTTGCTATCAATGTAACCTGCATGCCAGTGTAATGCCCACTGTGGTTCCATATATGCACATGTTCTGTTTGCTATGCAAATGTTCCAAATCTGTTGTTTTGGGTTAATGTGAATACTCATGGATGCTGTTATAACTAATTCTGGAATGTTTTTACCATTAGTAACCAACATATGTTCTAAAACTGCAACACCATTGCAAGTCTGGGAAGGCCGATTCTAGAGGATCCTCCTCTCCTGCATCGTCTGGCCATGGCACCAGACCCTAGCACAATTGGGATCCACCCTGGGACCTCCTCATCTGCTGGTCCTGCATCACCTTCGGGTGGAACCCCCTCAGGGGATGGGGCTCGTCCCCCAAGGGTGTGGGGGTGGACAGGATCCTGTCACCTGAAGCCAGGTTTGGGGTCTGGTGCATAATGAGCTCTGCAAGGAATTGGGAAATCTGCTACACCAGGGAGGGTTAGCCTGCCTCTCCTTTTCAGCCCTCAGTACAGCCATCTTCGGGGCCGTGAAGATGCTGTGGTGACTGCCCATGGGTGGAGACCTCAGTCCCACTGTATCCATTTGGGGACTTGTGGGCTTCTGATTACCAAATACCCCTCCCCGTCCAAGGTGTTTACCTCCCCACATGTGTCATATACCACCCCTGTATGCTGTCTTTTCTGTCTTGTCTGTCTTCCTACCCAACCTACCTCCCCAAATATACCTACTATCCTTCCCCAACATCCCACTCTCACCTTAAAAAAAGGGCAATCTGTTCCCAAAACAAAAATGTCACCCCATACATAGCTGCCATTTCCACACATGTCCACTGGACACATGTAATTTGGT
>NC_056726.1:907598751-907606251 GCF_019279795.1 Protopterus annectens
AAAAATCAGATTTGTTGCAAATTATGGTACAAATATTTTTAAGATTAGACAAGTTGTTGCTAAACATTGGGATGTATTAAAATCTGACCCTTTATTTGACCATTGTTTAGATACCAGTTGTTTTTATAGCTATAGACGTGGAAGGAACATTGGTGAGTCACTCTCATGGTATAAAAAGATGGATTGGCCGAAAGGTAATGAGAATAATGATACACCCAGGGGCAGTAATGCCTGTGGGAATTGTGTTTATTGTAATGATACACCCAGGGGCAGTAATGCCTGTGGGAATTGTGTTTATTGTAATGATACACCCAGGGGCAGTAATGCCTGTGGGAACTGTGTTTATTGTAATGATACACCCACAGGGCAGTAATGCCTGTGGGAGCTGTGTTTATTGTAATGATACACCCAGGGGCAGTAATGCCTGTGGGAATTGTGTTTATTGTAATGATACACCCAGGGGCAGTAATGCCTGTGGGAGCTGTGTTTATTGTAATGATACACCCAGGGGCAGTAATGCCTGTGGGAATTGTGTTTATTGTAATGATACACCCAGGGGCAGTAATGCCTGTGGGAGCTGTGTTTATTGTAATGATACACCCACAGGGCAGTAATGCCTCTGGGAATTGTGTTTATTGTAATGATACACCCAGGGGCAGTAATGCCTGTGGGAACTGTGTTTATTGTAATGATACACCCACAGGGCAGTAATGCCTGTGGGAATTGTGTTTATTGTAATGATACACCCAGGGGCAGTAATGCCTGTGGGAGCTGTGTTTATTGTAATGATACACCCACAGGGCAGTAATGCCTGTGGGAATTGTGTTTATTGTAATGATACACCCAGGGGCAGTAATGCCTGTGGGAGCTGCGTTTATTGTAATGATACACCCACGGGCAGTAATGCCTGTGGGAATTGTGTTTATTGTAATGATACACCCAGGGGCAGTAATGCCTGTGGGAACTGTGTTTATTGTAATGATACACCCACGGGGCAGTAATGCCTGTGGGAATTGTGTTTATTGTAATGATACACCCAGGGGCAGTAATGCCTGTGGGAATTGTGTTTATTGTAATGATACACCCACGGGGCAGTAATGCCTGTGGGAATTGTGTTTATTGTAATGATACAACCACGGGGTAGTAATGCCTGTGGGAACGGACTAAGTCATTCACATCAATCAATACATCTAAAGTTTTTGACATCAGGTATTAAATCACTTGTCGTACTGAGTGGGTAATCTATATGGCTGTCTGTCAATATGGGGCATTTTATGTCAGACAGACCTCAAGAAGTTTAAAGAACAGAATTGCAGTGCACTTGAGTGATATAAGTTGTAAGCGTCAAAGAAGTGCACTTTAAAAGCATAGACTGTAACATGTTTCAGCACAATTCTTATTTGTTAGAATTGATGTAGTGAAAGGTAATAGGATGTCCGACTTAACCAAGCATGTGATTTTAGACAAAAAAGAAAGAATGTGGATGGTGAAGTTAGGGGCTTTATATAATCCTGGTCTTAATGACCACTGGAAATGTCTGAATTGCATTTTTAATTCATTGTTTTTCTTCCCTAATATGTGTTTATGTAAGTAGGTATATTTGTATTTATATGTATTTATACACATGTACATATATATTTTTTATATATACACATACACTTTACCTGGTTACAAATATATATGTGTCTTTAAGTATATATGTATCTCTTTAAGTATATATGTGTCTTTCTAAGACATTGTTTTGCATATTGACATGTGTGCTTCAAAGTCTCTGTTTCTTTAACCAGAACATGGGTTATGGTATATAAATATTGATAGTTGCTTTATGGTGAATTCACACTGATGACATCAGGGGGTGAAACTGGTCACCGTTCTGTGCTGTAAAAGCCGAATGGCTGCTATGCAAGCTTCCTGAATGTTTGTTCTACTGGAATAAAAGCTTTAATAAACTTATTAAAGTGTTCTTTGGGTCCTTTCTTCCTTGGAACATGTGCTACAAGGTTTGATTTACTTGTGAGTGCTGGATTTTGTGGTTTTCTGAAATATGTGTGTATTCCGAGCACCGCATTTGTTTTGGCGTGCACTTTTTTGTTTTTGGGTTTTATATATATATATATATATATATATATATATATATATATATATATATATCCAGAGCTGTTGGACATGCTCCACTTAAAGAAATCCCAATCCCTCCGAGCGACACGGTCTAGGGACCTAAACCTTCTCACCACAATAAACAGAACATGTTGGAGGGATAGAGTCCTGTCCCAGAGACTTCCCATACTCTGGAACAGACTAACTATCTATGTCAAACAGAGCTCCTCATTAGCACTCTTCAAGAAAAATCTTGATGATTGGATGGGAAATGGGAAATTCACCCCAGGGATCACTTCTGTGGCTCTGCTCCACAGGGGCACAGGAAAATAATTTTCTTGGGTGGCGAAAGCCAGGGTACATTTTTTGGCTAGGCTTATATAGGCCCTAGGGCCAATAGCCTAGTACCTACCTATGAACCTATATGTATATACGAATTCGTATCACTTCACTGAAAAAACATTTCACTGATACCCATTTCACTGAGACCAAATCACTGAAAGTTCATTTCACCTAAAACTCATTTCACTGACAAGTAGTACTCTAAGGCAAGTCAAAGGTTTATGTCCTTTTCCCCAATGTAGTGCGATCCTGGTGTTAGTATATATAGTTAGGGGGGTGGGGGTGGGGGTGTACCCCCCCCACTTAATTTGGTTTATTGTTGTCTGGTTTTGTTTTACATTATTTGGTAAAACCCAACTAGGTGGGGGACTACACCCCCAATGTGGGGGGATGTGCCCCCCACATCCCCCATAACTATATATATACTAACACCAGGATTGCACTACAGTGGGGGAAAGGACATATACCTTTGACTTGCCTAAGAGTACTATTTGTCAGTGAAATGAGTTTTCGGTGAAATGAACTTTAGGTGATTTGGTCTCAGTGAAATGGGTGGCAGTGAAATGGTCTTTCAGTGAAGTGATATGAATCTGTATATATATATATATATATATATATATATATATATATATATATATATATATATATATATATATATATATGTAGTGCAGTTGGACATCAGAGCCACACTCTGAACCTCTTACTGCAAAAATTCTGTCCAAAGGCTGTCTAAATGGGGGTAAAGGGGCCCAAACTAGGGACCTATTTTAATTATTGCCCTTATCGCTTCCTCTCCGGCAGAACTGTTCTGCCTTGCAAAAAAATAATAAGGCCAGCCAAATCTTGAACCCATGGCCTTGTAAATTACAAGCAAAGTAATGTACCATTACACCATCTGAGCCCTAAAAAATAGTTTTGACATTCCAAACATATCAGTTAGTACAGTCATTCAACAGTAGGGAAAGGAGTCTGCAGAATCAGTCAGGTTCTCTATATATACATGTATATATGTATGGAGATGCATATATGTGGACAAATCTATACATAATATATATATGTATATATAGAGATATACATCCACATTTATACCTACATATATGCATACACACACACATATATATAGGGTGAATAAATACATATATATATATATATATATATATATATATATATATATATATATATATTTATATCTATATATCTATATATATATATATACATATATATATTTATATCTATATATCTATATATATATATATATATATATATATGTGTGTGTGTGTGTGTGTGTGTGTGTGTATACATAAAGATACACAAATATATGACAGCTCCAAACACATGCAATCTGAGGGTCTTGCTGCTGCACACTAGAAGTCTAAATCTGAAAATGCACTCACTGGAAGTGTTCCTTAAAATGGGGAACAATGACATCTGTGCTGTAAGAGAAACCTGGTTAAAAGCAGCAGGAAGTACCCCTGCACTATGATCCTATAGCTCATTCCACAACTTTTGGCTGCAGAACTTGGACTGAAGCACCAAAAGTGGTGGTATTTCCATATTCATTATGGATGCATACACCTTCTGAGTGGTAGACCAACATTATGCATTACAGAAACTGCAGGTGTAGCTAACATTGGGTAAGACAGTGGTTCAGGTTGTAGCCTGCTATAGGTCCCCAAACATGTCCCAAGACTCACACTCCATGCCCATAAACACCCTGGAGAATATTAGTGTCTAACCTAACACTCTCATACTGGCTGACTTCAACTACCCCACCATTAACTGGGAAAGCTACTCATGTACCGATGCACATGCCCATCACATCGACCTGATCCTTGCTAACATGGGCAACTGTTGCTTTGCACCAGTACTTAACTCCTCCCTTGTTATATCTTAACACAAATTAATCACCTTTGGAAATCTACAGCCCTCCCGATCCTGCACAGGTAACCACCATGAAAAGTCTGTCAAAAGCTACCTATGGTCTCATAAAAACAGAGGTGGCTAACCTCACGGCAGCCATACAAATGGAGACTACTTCCATGACTGCTGAATCAAACAACAATGCACTATGAACACATACACAAATGCATGGATACTGCCATACTCAATAGAACCAGGACCCTCACCTCCAAAAAATGGAAGCCAATCTGGTGGTCTCCGGCCATAAAAAAACTGTATAACAGAAGGAGGGAGATGATATGGATTAAGGTGAAGCCCCAAGACTGGGAAAAAACCCTTATCAGCCTCAATTAAAAGATGAGATCCCTCATCCAATACTACAAAGTTAGCTGTGAAAACAGAATTGGAGCACATAGTAAAGACAACCACTAGGCCTCATACAGTTATGTAAATAATCTCCATGGTAATACCAATATTTGTTCTGAGCTACTAGACAGTGGTACCTCCTAGACTGAGCCAACAAATATTGCCAATATACCGGCTGACATTGAGTGCAAATTTTACCCCCCCCCCAAAGGGCCAATCACAATACCATTACACTGCCAGGCACCCAGTATTACTGCTGCACAGGTTAAAACACCACTGTCCAAGGCCAAGAATACAGCTTCTATGGGACCTGACAATATCCCTGGCACCTCACCTGTGTGCCCTGTTCAAGCACAGCTGCACCTCATGCTTTGTCCCTACAAAATTGTGCACTGCTACAGTCACCCCTCTCCACAAATGAGGTGCAACAACAGATCCCGGGAAATACCACCCCAACTGACTGACAAGTCTGTTATGCAAAGCTATGGAATGCATCATCATGCACCTAATAAACAAGGATACGGGAATCTGCAGACTCAGGATCCCACACAGTTTACTCTTGTGAAGGGTAGGTTATACCTGCTCAGTCAACCTGGTCCACTTCTTGGCATCAGTCACCTGAGCTGTGGATGAAGGGAAAGTAGCACATGCAGCCTTTCTTGATCTGGCCAAAGCCTTTGATAACATTCCCCACTTAGGAATCATGCAAAAACTCACTAAGCTAGCCATCAACCCCTATATCACTAGGGGGGTTGCAAACTGGGTCACAGATAGGACTCACAGTGTGGAAATAGCTGACTCCAAGTCAGACTGCTGAGCAGTCATACGTGGAGTCCCAGAGGGTTCTGTCCTGGGTCCTCTCATGTTTGGTATCAACTTCTCTGAAGTCCATGCCAGCATGAAGGGACTCTGGCTGACAAAGTTTGCTGACAATTGCAAGTTAGGAGCTATTATTAACTACCTAAGTGATGCTGGCATCCTACTGAAAGGCCTCTCTGAGACCAATAATGGGTGTCAGAGCCATGGCCTTAAGCTCAATGTCAGAAAATGTGGTGTCATCCCCTTTGTGGAAAACCGTGTTCCCGTGATTTACCACATTGATGGTAGTCCCCTGAACAAAGAAGGTGTTATAAGAGATCTGGGTACATAGGTTGACAGCAACATCTCTTGACCACCACATTGCCACTGTGGTCACAAAGTCCTTCTATATGGCACATCTCAGTACTAACGCATTAACATCCAGGAAGGAAGAGGTAATTGTCCCCCTGTGCTCTTCTTGACAGAGTGACACAGTTTGTTTCAGCATATATATTCTGATGGATGTGAGGTAGGTAAATGAAATGTATGTCCTCATTTTCTGTCAACAGTCATATCATTACAGTGATTTACCAGAAAAATGATAATAATCTGTAAAACAGACCAGAAATATGAGCAATAAACCTGGACATCCTGAAACAATCCAGCCAGTTGATAGGTATGCTCAGAACCCCATTCTGCAATGAGTCTGGACCAAGGCTGATAAAGTGGTGGGTGAAAGGTATACATTCATTTGTTCATACAGAGGTTGTTATGATTCGCCAAAGTGGGAAAGTATAACCTCCAGATCTCCAAAATTATGGAAAAAAAAAAGGTGCGACTTTCAAATGAGCGAATGCACATTGGCATTTGCTCATTTGAAGTCGGCATTTTGGTGCAGATCACACTACAGTGAGGATCGGGAAATTAATCCTTTCCCTCACTGTAGTGCAATCTCGGAGTTTGTATATTAAAATAGGGGGTGTGGGGGGCGCAGCTCTATGTAACTTTTTCAGTTTCGAAAATGGTTGAATCTCATTATCGAGATTATCATTTTTGAAATTTTGGTATGTTCGGAGTGTTGTGATTCCACATTTAAAGTCGCACAGCCATATGACTGCCAAAATGTGTTTCGGACAAATGAATGTATACCAGGTGGAAGCCATGAAAATCCAGATGTAAATGAAGTACTGGCATAGATAAGCTAACACAGTTGCTGTAGTAACACCCTCCTGTGTGCTCTAACATATATTTACTGAAATAGCACAAGTAATTGGATTAGGACATCTGCTATGGGTAATTACATGTGTGTTTGCAAATATATTAGGCACTACAGGGATGTGACAGTAGTGACAAACAAACACCCGGGAGAAAGTGCATACCCGCAACCAACATCACCACAGTCACAGTCACAAACCAGTAAGTCAAGTGAACAGTAGAGTATATGGACTGTGTGAACAAATACATCATTGTTTGCCACTCACACACTAGCCCTACATATACAGTCCCAATTCTCAGTGTAGGCTGAATCCTGACCTTGGTACAGGACATGTCTCAGTCTGCCCCTACAAACACATACAGCAAATAGATCAGTGGAAACTGGAGCAGCATGCAGATAAGAAGGAGCCATAACACTTACATCCACCTCCCTCCCATGCACAGCCCAAACAACATGTGCACATGATGTGTACACAATCATGACAGTCTGTTAACAATGGCCAACATACACAGGCCTATCACATGTTCAGTTCACCTCAGAATGTACAGGCTCAGGACTCATATCTATGGCCTCTTCCCTGATATGTCTGTGGGTCTACTACATCACTGGGATGGTAGCAGGCATGAAGTCAAGAAATAATGATAATAAATATGTCTGTACCTCATTGACATCTGGACAAAGCCTGACATCATTTGCGGACAGAGGCACAAATACAGGGGTAGATTGGACATATTGCTATCATACATTGAGGCAGTTGCAGATGTTAATGGGTTTGTTGTAAC